>NW_005873931.1:0-18898 GCF_000147115.1 Myotis lucifugus | reverse complement strand
CTCCCCACCTTCTCTACCAGCTTTTTCAACAGCTTCTTAGATCTTTGCATTGTTTCCACAGTGTAACATCTGTCACTGATGGGAAGCTGGCTCTGTCCTGTAGGAGAAGACAGAAACCAGGTAAGTTTCTCTTGCCCAGGTGAGATAGTTGGCATAAAATGTTGTCCCTGACCTGTCATTCTCTATACATTCAAGAGATTTGTATACAGGACCCCACTTAGCTGAAGGTACCATGTGCCAGTACATACACCAGTAGGACTTCATGCTTCACCCTTAAGCATGTCTTATAGCAATTTTCCCACAAGTTTGGGTCCTTCTGGTGGCTTTGCAAGATAAGCATCAAATGGGAAGTGAAACTTATGACAGCCTGTTTGGTGAGAGCCACTACACACTCTGCTTGATCAACTGCCTAGATTTAGTCTTCAGCCACCTGCACTGAATGCTGCTGCCCATCAGAAAAAGGACCCCTAGAGCAACAGGAAGAGTTCAAATGCAGGTGCTCAAGGAACCCACATGTGGCCATACCTGGAGTAGATTGGAGGAACAAAGAGGCCAGTCAGGGATTCCCAGTGGAGCTCAAAGCAGCAGCACCCAAACCCTGTCCTCACTTACATCAGATATGTTTTGTGAAGTTGCAGTTCATACAAGCAAACTAACTGAAAAGGGGTTATCTTAACATTGCATGTACATTCTACAAAGTAAAACTCCTCATTTTAAAACCCTGGATGAGAAAAAAATTCAATTGGATTTTAAATCCATTCACATTTTTACAAGAACTGTTAATATTACATTTATAAACGAAAGAAAAGAAAGAGCAGTTAGGTTCTTTAGCTACAATGTAAAAGAGTTGGATTGAAAAAGATTTTAATATTTGTATTACCTACTTACGCAACTAAAATATCCCACCAATTATGGTTATGGAAAATTGAAGACATCATCATTAATAACCATAATTGAACACTGACAGTTATCTGCAGTTATTTCAAGTATACAATCAGAAATCAAAAAGCTATATTTATTGAAACAACTTCAAAAATTATAAAAATTGAAGATTTTTAAGTGTATTCCTTCTAAATTCATATTTAATATATTTCTTAATAACTTTATTTCATTTTTCTTATAATCATACTAGAGACCCGGTGCACAGATTCGTGCACCAGTGGGTCCCTTGGCCTGGCCTGCATGGATCGGGCCAAAAGTGGCAGTCTGACATCCTCTGAAGGGTCCTGGAGTATAAGAGGGCACTCTGCAAAGTTGCTGTTGCTCAGCAGCTCCTGCATTGAGCATCTGCCCCATGGTAGTCAGTGCACGTCATAGCTACCGGACGGTCATACAGTCACTTAGGCTTTTATATATATAGATAATACAGAGAAAATGTTATTTTTTTTCCGTGAAGCCTGTATATCCTAATCCCCTTCCAGTTTACTACTGTGTCCCTAATAAATAACATCATTTTCCCTGCATGCCATGATGTCAAAAAGGTTGAGAAGTGATGCCTAGTCCATTGAGAAGTAATATATGCTCCATCTCTACAGTTGCTTCCAAGGTCCTTAAGACCCTGCTATTATATACCACATGCATCTGCCTGCTCAGGATCCATTCCCCACATATAAAGCCTATTTCCCCTCCACCTAAAGAGAGCATGGCCTTGGGAATGCCTTCTCCCACTCCTATTCTTTGAGCCAACCCTTTCTAGATAGTCTCTGAGCAGCAAGATCTCTGAGCCCTGGGCCCTGGGCAGCAAAATTCACAGCCATGGCCACCAAATTCCACATTGTCCTGGGAGTTGATGTGTGTTACAGCCCTTTCCTCAATACTACCACTAATTTACCTGTTCTTAAAAGTACTAGTCTGGGGAGAGAATAAGGCAGGGAATTATATAAAACACCTGCTTTTTCTGTTGGTCCAAGGCAGAAGGACCCCTAACCTCCTGGTCCCTCTAGAACAGCGGCTCTCAACCTGTGGGTCGAGACCCCTTTGGGACTCAAACGAACCTTTCACAGGGGTTACCTAAGACCATCGGAAAACATATATAATTACATATTGTTTTTGTGATTAATCACTATGCTTTAATTATGTTCAATTTGTAACAAAGAAAGTACATCCTGCATATCAGATATTTACATTACGATTCATAACAGTAGCAAAATTACAGTTATGAAGTAGCAACGAAAATAATTTTATGGTTGGGGTCACTACAACATGAGGAACTGTATTAAAGGGTCGCAGCATTAGGAAGGTTGAGAACCACTGCTCTAGAAGAAGGGTCCTGACACTGGATCATCAGGCATTATGTACAGAAGATGTCATCAGTATGTACAAGGTAGCTGAAGCCATGAGTGCCCTGCATAGTCCTAAAAAGCAAGGGTCCCAAAACATAGAAAAGGAGCAAGAATCTTACTCTGCCCTTATCTAGTCCCATGGATAAGTTGTGCACCTTACCTGTCCAAGAGTGAAATTCCTGCATTCCTTCCTTTCTTGCCCCCTTGCATTAAGTCCCAGAGTTCTCTTTTATTTATTTTTTATTATGATGAAAAACATATAACATATAATTTTCCATCTTTTTTCAATTATAGTTCACATTCAATATTATTCTGTATTAGATTCAGGTGCACAACATAGTGGTTAGCCAGTGGTTCTCAACCTTCCTAATGCTGTGACCCTTTAATACAGTTCCTCATGTTGTGGTGACCCCCAACCATAAAATTATTTTCATTGCTACTTCATAACTGTAATTTTGCTACTGTTATGAATCATAATGTAAATATCTGATATGCTATATGTGTTTTCCAATGGTCACGACCCACAGGTTGAGAACCGGACAATCCTATATTTTACAGAGTGGTCCTCCTGATATTTCAAGTACCACTCCCCCAGCCAGTACATATCTATTGCATTATTACCTTTTTCCTCCATTGACCTCCCCTGGCCAATCCTACCCCCCCCCCCAGCACATGCCCTCAACCCCCTAGTGACTGTGTCCATTCGTAATGCATGCATACAAGTCCTTTGGTTGATCTCTCCCCCCCCCCCTTGCCCTCCCCTGCCTTCCCTCTGAGGTTTGACAGTAAGTTCGATGCTTCTCTGTCTATGGATCTGTTGTTGTTCATTAGATTCCACATATGAGTGAGATCACGTGATACTTATTTTTCTCCAACTGGCTTATTTCGCTTTGCATAATGCTCTCCAGGTCCATCCATGCTGTTACAAATGGTGAGAGTTCCTTATTTTTTACAGTTGCCTATGATTCCATTGTGTAGATGTACCATGGTTTTTTAATCCATTCATCTGCTGATGGGCACTTAGGCTGTTTCCAAATCTTAGCTATGGTAAATTGTGCTGCTATGAATATAGGTGTGCATAAATCCTTTCTGATTGGCGTTTCTGGTTTCTTGGAAAATATTCCTAGAAGTGGGATGACTGGGTGAAATGGGAGTTCCATTTTTAATTTTTTGAGGAAACTCCATACTGCTTTCCACAGTAGCTGCACCAGTCTGCATTCCCACCAGCAATGCACAAAGGTTCCTTTTTCTCCCCATCTTCACCAGCACTTGTCGTTTGTTGATTTGTTCATGATGGTCATTCTGACAGGTGTGAGATGGCACCTCCTTGTCATTTTTATTTGCATCTCTCAGACGATTAGTGACTTTGAGAATTTTTTAATATATCTCTTGGCCTTCTGTATGTACTCTTTTGGAAAGTGGCTATTTAGGTCCTTTGCCCATTTTTTGATTGGGTTGTTTATCTTCCTTTTGTTAAATTGTATACAATCCCTGTAAATTTTGGAGATAGGTAGGCCTGTAGTGCTATGAACTTCCCTCTTAGGACTGCTCTCACTGTGTCCCATAGATTTTGGATTGTTGTGTTTCATTGTCATTTGTTTCCAGGATGTTTATAAGTTCTTCTTTGTTCTCTTTGGTAACCCAATCATTGTTTAATAGCATGCTATTTAGCCTCCAAGTGTTTGAATTTTTTTACTGTTTTTATTGTAGTTTATTTCTAATATTATGCCATTGTGATCTGAAAAGATTCTTGATATTATTTCAATCTCCTTGAAATTGGAGAGATTTTGCCTGTGTCCTAATATGTGGTCTATCTTTGAGAATGTCCCATGTGCACTTGAGAAGAATGTATATTCTGTAGCCTGGAGGTGAAATGTTCTGAAGATGTCAATTAAGTCCATCTGATCTAGTGAGTCATTTAGAATTGCTGTTTCTTTGCTGATTTTTTGTCTAGAGGATTTATCCACTAATGTCAATGGGGTATTAAAGTCCCCTACTATGATTGTATTGCTGTCAATCTCTCCTTTGATATCTTCCAAAAGTTTTTTTATGTATTTAGATGTTCCTGCATTGGGTGCATATATGTATGTTTACCAGAGTTATATCCTCTTGTTGTATCAATCCCTTTAGTGTTATGAAGTAGCCCTCCTATCTCTTGTTATGGCCTTCACTTTGAGATCTATTTTGTCAGATATAAGTATTGCTACCCCAGCTTTTTTTTCATTTCCATTTGCCTGAAAGATATATTTCCATTCCTTCAATTTCAGTCTGTGTGAGTCCCTTGTTCTGAGGTGTGTCTCTTGTAGACCCCATATATATGGGTCACATTTTCTTATCATTCAGCCACTCGATGTCTTTTGATTAGAGCAATTAATCCATTTATGTTTATGGTTATAATTGATAGGTACTTGTTTGTATCCATTTTTATTCTTTGAGCCTGTGTTCCTTCTTGCCTTTCTATTTCTTTCTTTTACCACAGTCCCTTTAGCATTTCTTACATTGCTGTGTTGCTAGTGATAAACTCCCTTAGCCTTTTTTGTCTGTGAAGCTCTTGACTTCCCCTTCAAATTTGAATGACAGCCTTGCTGGATAGAGTATTCTTGGACTCAGTCCCTTGCTTTGCAATGCTTTGTACACTTCATTCCATTCCCTTCTGGCCTGATGTGTTTCTGTTGAAAATCATTTGATAGTCTAATGAGAGTTCCTTTGTAGGTTACTTTCTGTATCTCTCTTGCAGACCCTAAGATTCTTTCTTTGTCATTAACGTTTACTATTGTAATTACAACATGTCTTGGTATGGGTCTTTTGGGTTCATCTTGTTTGGGACTCTGTGCTTGTGTGACTTTTTTCTTTTCCAAATCAGGGAAGTTTTCTGTCATTTCTTCAAATAGGTTTTCTAATCCTTGCTCTTCTTGTCATTCTGGTACTCCTATTATATGTATGTTACTTTGTTCCATGTTGTCCTAAAGCTCCCTTAGACTCTTCTTCTGCTTTCTAATTTATTTCTCCACTAGCTTTTCGGATTCAGTGTGTTTTGCTGCCCTATCTTCAAATTCACTAATTCGGTCTTCCACTTCTTCTAGTCTACTGTTGAAACCTTCCATCGTTTTTTTTTTATTATAGCTATATATACTTTTTTTATTTTCTCCTGAATCTTACATAAGTTGTTGATCTTTTCATCCATCCGGTTTATGAACTGTATGACCATTACTCTGAATTCTTTTTCTGACAAATTGCATGCCTCTGTTTCATTTAGTTTCTTTTCTGGTGATTCTACTTTTTCTTTCCTTGGGGAGTTGTTTCTTTATCTCCCCATTCTTGCTATCACTGGTCTGAGGCTCACTGTCAGGATGTGCAGAGCTGGGTGATGCCATGGTCTTGGCAGGCAGGGAACAGTCAGAGGATGGCCTGCATAACACATGGGGCCAGGGCGTTGCTGCAGCTTGGAGGGCAGGGGACTCAGTCAGAGGCTGGCCTGCATGATGCACGGGGCTGGGACGATGCTGTGGGCTTGGCGGGCAGGGGACTCAGAACCTCACCTGCAGGACTCATGGGGCCAAGGCCTATGTCATGGTGGGCAGGGAGTTCAGTTCCAGGCTTATTGGTGAGACCTGCAGGGATGGGACGACACCATAGGCTTGGTAGGCGGTGGTGACTCAGTTCAAGACCCAACAGTGGGATGCCCGGGAATGACATGGTAGTCCAGTGAAAGGGGAGCGCACTCCAGGTCCCATAGGAGCCCATGTCTGAGATTTCTGTGGGTCTGTAGCTAAAGTAGCAGGTCTTTTGCTGGAGTGCTTGTGGGGTCTGGGATGGTATCTGAGGCTTGTCTGGGTGGTGGTGAGGCCGGGTTCCTAGTCACAACAGCTCTCCCCTTCAAGATGGCATGGTTTCTGTTGAGTTGGATGCCCGGAAGTGATTTCAGGAGGAGCAGGGGCTCTCCATCTAAGAGAGCCTGGTCTTCCAGCCCTGAATGCCCTGCAGGGTCAAACTGTCCTTCACTCACACACACATACACACACACACACCACAAGTCCACACACTCCCCTTTCACTCCCTCACTGCCTTCCTGCTAGATGCCATCTTTTCTCTCCCTCAGAGTTCTCTCTTTATTTCTCTCCTCATTACAGTGTTTTCCTCCTTGTCCAATAAGTCATCAGTCAAAGACTTGGGATTGCCCTACCTCAGACACCTGAAGAGGCAGTGAGTCTCTAGTATGTATCATGGAAGCCTCATCTCACTCTTCCTCTGCCTTCAGATGGTTACAGGTATGAATTATTATATGAGTTTCTGATTCTCTGATATACAAGAATAAGGAAAAAAACAAAAGGGGAGGTAACACTAAAATGGAAAATTTGGACAAAAGAACAAATTGTTGGAGATCCTGGAAAGTAAAGAACTTAATGTTATTCTGCTTACTAAGTACCAGGCAGTATACCAGTATACTAGGCATTTTTACTTGTATCTTCTGGTCCAGGCCTACTGGTGTGTGTGTGTGTGTGTGTGTGTGTGTGTGTGTGTGTGTGTGTGTGTGTGTTGTGTGTGTGTGTTGTGTGTGTGTACATCCAAATTCAAATGTGCATGCAGTGAGGCAAAGGTTGAGAGAAAGCAAAAGAGCCCAGATGATAATAAAGAAGCATAAGTTCTTCAAGACTTAAGATAATGTTGAATAAGATTGATAAAATTTAGCTTATATGCATCCATATTCTCATCCCATGCTCATGGAAAATTGTATTAATTCTCAAACATCTTTACCACTCATCTACTTCAGATTCTTTCTCAACACAGTTATCCACTATCCATCCAGAGCCATCTGAGGTCCTGTGTTATCCTGAGCTGAGTAGCAAGTCTATTCCCCATTTCCTGCAGTCACATTCCTCAGGTCCCTCCCCACAGGGTGAGTTAAGTGAGGAGCCTAGGGCACAAATTGTAAAGAGGCACTTCCCATCGGCAGCTTGCCAACCCTGGACATGTACCCCAAATGTAACTGCCTCCTCAATATTAGTGCCCTAAGTCCTTTACTTGCCTCAGCTTAGCCAGGCCTAGACCTCCTACGTTCAACATCCCCAGCTACCTGCTAGCTCTGTGTGTATGTTCATGTCACAAAAGAGAAGCCCAGGATCCAGCAGCTATGTCCTTTCAGACCTTGTTCCCAGGATTGGTTAGGATGGAAAAAACCAATCATGTATATAATCAATTCCCCTTCATCTGACCAAATTCTGCCTACAGCCCACCATGACTCCATCTGTTTCCTTTTCAGGGAAATTCCAAGCCCATGGGCCCGATGAAGCTTTGGTGGCCATGCTGGGTGGTGATGCTGAGCTGCCCTGCTTCCTCATGCGTCACAAAAGTATTAAAAATATGAAAATTAACTGGACTCGATCCCTACCCTCCCAGGTGGTACACCTGTATGAGGATGGGAGAGACAAGCCTGAGGAAACCATGGAGGAGTATTATGGGAGGACAGAGCTTGTGAAAAATGTCATGCATAAGGGGATTGTGGTCCTGAGAATCCACAATGTCCAACCCTCTGACAGTGGGCAGTATCGCTGTGCATTCCAACATGGTTCCTTCTACAGTGATACAGTGATTGAGCTGAAAGTGGCAGGTAATGGCCCACATTGATCCCCTTGACACCCCACAGGGGGAATTTATTCTGGGATGGGCCCCTTCCTCTGTTCCAATTTTCCTTAAAAATATAAAGAATTTATAGGATAAAGCAAGATGGCCATTAGTTCTTTTCACCTCATTACTCCATAAATCACTGCTTGGGGCTAAAGAAAAGATAATAAAGAGATTCATAGTGGAAGTCAAGAAATAGGCAGGGGCCATTTGTGTTGGATTGTGTTGGACTCCTCTCTAGCCCAGGAGTCTAGGTCCCATACTTTATTGCCAAGACTTTTTTTCAGAGCCTCCGTTTCCTGTTCTGCACACTGAGGTCTAATCAGCAACAAAAACTCTTGAGAAGCAGGGGAGGGATGTGTGTGTAGGAAAATGAACTTAGGACCTGACTTCTCTTTCTTACTCTTCCCAGCTCTCGGCTCACATCCTCAATTCCATGTGGAAGTCACTAAGTCCAGCCAACTCCGATTAGAGTGCAAGTCAGAGGGCTGGTTCCCTCGGCCAAAGGTCCAGTGGATGGACTCTGAGGGAGGAGAAATTCCAGCTCAATCTGAGACTCACACCCAGGATAAAGGTGGCTTGTTCCATGTAACAACATCACTGGTACTCAGAGAACCTTCTCAGAAGAATCTGACATGTTCTGTCTGGAACCCAGTACTGAATCAGAAAAAGGAAGAACAATTGTCCATAGCAGGTCAGTTTTCTTTCTCCCCTCACTGTGCCCACAAAAGGGCTTGAATGCTCACATCCATACCTCTCTTCACTTTCTCCCACATGTTGTATGTCTGATCACAGCTGCTTTTAGCAGCCTTTACACCTATTATAAAGTCTGGTATTTGCAATTTTTTTATTTGGTTCTCTTATGTGTGGCATTTTATTTCTAAGAAAATAAGAGGAACACAATAACTTGTACAGCCATATTCATAATGGAAATCTAAACGTTTAAATTTAAGTCAGATGTGGGGCTGTTCTAGGTAATGACAAGGCCATAAATGGCCATGAGAGCAAGTGGAGAAAAGTGGAGACAAAGTGAAGACCTATGTAATTTGGCCACTCTCTCCAGCTCTCACATTTCATCCCAGTTTGTCTCCCTTTCTCTTGCTGAGCTCTGGGCACACTGGCTTTATCAAGTTCTCAAAGGTACCAAGCTTTTTCTTAAATCAGGCCTTCACACTTGCTCCCTCCTCTAAATGGGACACTCTGTTCTGGCTTTTTTCTTAGTTTAATTTATTTATAATTTGAGAGGGTGACATGGTGGGTTCATTCCAAAATCCTGCTATGTTCCTAACTCCAGTCTCCCTCTTCCCCTTCCATACTCTCTCTTCATTACTTCAACCCTTCCTTCCTGAACTGCTTTATACCCCAGGACACACACTGAATCATTTACTTCTATTATAGAGGAAAACAACTTTCTTTAACTCCTACTTCCAAATTTGCCTCTCCAGACCCATTAAACACTCAGCTGAACCAAGGGCTTTTCATGTAGTAACCTTAGAAAGAGGTTAAAATAAAGTGTGATGAAAATAATGTCTATTTGCCAGTACAATATCCTCATACATTCTAAACAGAAAGTCAGAGGACACTGACAAGTAGAAAGGGAATTAAAATTTGTCTAAGGCAATTTGTCCGTCCAAACCAGGTGTAGCTGAACACCAAACTCAAGTAACTCAAGTTCTCAGTCTCCTAGCGCAGAACTATTTTCAGAGAAAGATTAACTGGCATCAAGTTTGAGATCTAAGGAGAGGGCAAATTACATAGGTATTCACTTTACTCCACTTTTCTCTACTTTCTCTCATGGCCATCTCTGGATGTGTCATGACCTACAATTGTCCTACATGTAAATTAAACTCAAAATTCTGTATTTCCAATATGAATATGGTTGCATAAATCAGTGTGTTCCCCAGAACATTATACCTCATTTTTATGTGGTAGTTTTTCAATTATTCTCTCTATTCTTCATTTGGATAACTACTATTTATTCTCTAGTTTTGGATGAAATATTACTTCCTTAGAGAGTCTTACTTTTACTGCCTCTCCAGCTGAATTAGGTTGCAGCATTCTTCTCTTTTATACTACAATGTTGTTTTCATAACACTGGTACTAAAACAGATGCACTTATACATAAATTTCCTTGTGCATTTGTATTCATTGTAAATGTCACTCAGTATGCAGTAAATTTCCTGAAGATGGGAGGCATAATTTAAAATCATTCTAAACTGCCTGGATGGAGTGGCTCAGTGGTTGAGAATCGACCTAGGAACCAGGGGGTCATGGTTGAATTTCCTGTTAGGGCACATGCTCAGGTTGCAGGCTCAAACCCCAGTAGGGGATGTGCAAGGGGCAGTCAATCAATGGTTCTTTCTCATCACTGATGTTTCTGTCTCTCTCTTCTTCTCCCTTCCTCTCTGAAATAAATAAAGATATATTTTTAAAAACATAATTCTCATAAAAATACATAGAAATCAGGGCCATAATTTTAATTAACTCATAAGTGAGAGAAAGAGCCTCTGACAAAACTGGTTCTATTGATTTTTTACAGAGAGGAAGAGAGAGGGATAGAGAGTTAGGAACATCAATGAGAGAGAAACATCGATCTGCTGCCTCCTGTACACTCCTTACTGGGGATGTGCCCACAACCAAGGTACATGCCCTTGACTGGAATCAAACTTAGGACCCTTCAGTCCGCAGGCCAATACTCTATCCACTGGGCCAAACCAGTCAGGGCATCAGATGATCTTTAGATACATTTATTACATAATGCTTTAGCATGATAATAAGACATGGAATTTGTTTTTTTGCCTTATTTCCATATCATAGGCACTTTTTCTTAACATAGGCTTCTCTGTGTTAATATTGCACCTGATGACTGAAGAGGGAGTAGAAGCTGTCCAGTAAGAATGGTAAAGGGAAAGGCAACAAGTGTTCCAGGAATAGGGACAGTGCAGAGACCCACTTCACTTCAATCGCCCACTGCCAGTGTCAGACCTTGGGCTTCATCCAAAAGTAAAAGTGTTTTAGTTCTAAAACATTAAATACCAATGTCTCACTTTTTGAGCATAGTTTCCAATTCTTCAAACTTTATACTTTACCTCTTCTTACACAGGCTTTTCAGCCTCATAGAGACCTCTGGTCCCTTGATTTTTTCATGCTATTCCAGATACCAGCTTCAGCCTTCTTTAAACTCCATGGGTCACCTCCCTGACCTAGTCTTTTGTCAATTCTGATACATGTTGTGACACTGCTACTCTTCCATGGAAGAAATTAATTTATTTGCTTAAATTTATTTTCTGAGCAAATAAGCTGAATAAGATAACATTTGAATGAATGCTTGAACTTACTAGTTAACCATATTTGGAGAGGGAAATTGAGATAGAGGGAAGATCCACAATGTATTTCTATTAGAGGGAATATGATTGGGGATCCACTGAGCAATAAGTGAATGTGGTAACAACTTTCTTGGGAAACTAATTGTGGGACATCTATGTTTTAGTTGTTGAGCCCATCAGTACAACAGTCAATGAGCCCATCAATACTACAGTCATCTCTGTGGTTACATCTTTGGCAGCACTTCTGATAATGCTGATTTCCATTGGACTTTATTTACTAAGCAACAGGCTCAAAAACCGGTCCAAAAACAGGTAAAGGTATTCTTTTTTTTAAATATATAATCATCCTTTCTCAGAGATATCTGTCCTTCGCCTTTCTGCTTAGGAACAACATAAAAATCAACAAAGCTCTATTCAGAGGAAGTCACACCAATGAGACTCTAAAAGTCTAATACCTCAACCATAAAATGTGGAAAATAAACTTTATTTATAGAACTTCTGTGTAGATTAAAAGAAATGCTTTACATGAAGCATTCTTGCCTTGAACTACCACAAAGGTATTCAATGAAAGGCTATCATTATTATTGTTGTTGTTATTAATAATGTTGTGACAAAAGAAGGAAGAAGACAGAAATAAATGGAAAGATGATGGAAGGATCAAATATTCATGATACACTAAATATCCATGAGGCATATGAATCACTCATTTATGAGATCTTAAATTGACCACCCATGGGAAATACTTATTTTTCTATCAACAACTTTTACACAAGAAATAAGGGTAAAATTTGTAGCTGCTCATTAGGCCAACAAAGAGCTACAACTATGTTAGGTATACTTACCCCACAAGTATGCGTGTTGGCCCAGGTAATACATTATGAGCCCCCTTGTTCAAGATACCTTTAGTCTTTAAAACCACACAATCAGCAGAGGATTGATGAGGCAGAGAAAAACAGGACCTGTAAACACTGCTAATTTTTTTTGAGACTTTACATGATGTGCTTGCAAACTCTCCTAAGTGTTAATCTAAATCATCTCTTTCCCTTGGCATTTTGCTAAATTTTAAATTGATTCAATAAACTGTGTATTTATAAATAAGTAAGTAAGTAAATAAATAAATAAACTTTGTATTTTTGCCCTCGCCAATGTAGATCATTGGTTAGAGCGTTGGCCTAAGAAACAAAGGATCATGGGTCTCCAGGCCAAGGGCACATACCTGGGTTGAATGTTCAATCTCTGGTTCCAGTCTGGGTGTGTGCAGGAGGTAATCTATCAATGTGTTTCTGTATCCCTCTTCACAGGTCTCTCTCTCTCTCTCTCTCGCTCTCTTTCTTCTGCCCCCTCCCACTTTTCTGCTCTATAAAAAAAAAAAGACAAACACAAAAACAATGAAAAATATATGCTCAGGTGAGGATTAACAAATAAATAAATAAGTAAACTCTGTATTTTGAGTTTATTAATTTGGCATAGAGTTGTTTAAAACATTTTCTTATTACTCTTTTAATGTCTAAAGTGTCTGTAGTAATGTCCTCTCCTGATATAGAAATTTTGTGTTTCTTATCTTTCTTCCTTGATTAAGCCACCTAGAAATTTATCAATTTTATTAATATTCTCAAATATCTTTTTATATCATTATTTGCTAATAATATTTTATTGATTTTTGCTGTTAATTTAATTATATCCTTCCTTCTTTGTGTTTAATTTGGTCTTCTTTTGAGAGTGGAAGGGAGGGGAAGAGACACAGAGAGAGAAACATTGATGTGAGAGACACACAACAATTGGTTGCCTCCTGCATGCTCCCCGACTGAGCCAAGGATCAAGGCGGCAATGGTGGTATACGCCCTTGACTGAAATTAAACCCAACACCCTTCAGTCCTCGGGCTGATGCTCTATCCACTGAGCCAAATCTGCCAGCACTAGAAGCTTCTTAAGTAATTGGTTTTTTATGTTACTTCTTTCCTAATACCAGCACTTAAACATTTAATACTATAAATTCCTTTCTAAAAGGGTACTATGCTAAGTGAAATAAGTTTGACAAAGACAAATACCATATGATTTCACTTATATGTGGAATCTAAATGACAAAATAAATTAACAAGCAACACAAAAACAGACTCATTGAGAACAAACTAATGGTTGCCAGATAGGAAGGCGGTTGGTTGGATGGGTAAAAAAGATGAAGAGATTAAGAAGTACAAATTTTTAGTTACAAAGTAGTCACAGGAATGTAAAGTACAGCACAGGGGATATAGCTAATAATATTGTAATAACTACATAAAGTGTCAGATGTGTACTAGATTTATCAGGGTGATCACTTCATATGTTATAGAAATGTCTAACCACTATGCATGCGCCTGGAAGTAATCCTATATAATAAAATGCTAATATGCAAATTGACCAAATGGTGGAACAACCAGTCACTAAGACCCACACTGACCACCAGGGGGAAGACGCTCAACACAGGAGCTGCCCTCTGATGGTCAGTGTGCTCCCACTGGGGGAGTGCCACTCAGCCAGAAGCCGGGCTCACAGCTGGCGAGCGCAATGGCGGTGGCAAGAGCCTCTCCCACTACCACGGCAGCATTAAGGCTGTCCGACTGATGTGGGTAGCGGCCCTAGCCATCTGTTGGACATCCCCCAAGGGCTCCTGGACTGCGAGAGGGCACAGGGTGGGTTGAGGGGCCCTCCCCCGCAGCCCTCGAGTACACAAATTTTATGCACCAGGCCTCTAGTATAAAATAATATTGAGTCTCAAAAAAAAACAAAAAACCTTTAACATTGGGGCTATCAGAACCTTCCATTTTGGATGAGTTTGTGAACAAATTAGACCATTCCACAGTAGTTGACGGATT
Source organism: Myotis lucifugus (assembly GCF_000147115.1). Taxonomy (NCBI): domain Eukaryota; kingdom Metazoa; phylum Chordata; class Mammalia; order Chiroptera; family Vespertilionidae; genus Myotis; species Myotis lucifugus. The sequence continues at coordinate 4,816 of NW_005873931.1, read as the reverse complement.
CTCTCCAATACCCGTAACTATCATTTAAAAACCTATCATTAAAAAATCTTTGAACCTAATTCAAAATATGGTGAATAAAATGTACAAATAAAATATCCTCTAGTTTTAGCTGTATCTCATGAATTGTAATGCAACCCAGGTATGTGCCCTTGACTATGAATCAAACCCATGACCCTTTGGTCCAATGGCCAACATTCCCTAATCACTGAGCAAAGTGGCCAGGGCATGTGTTGTATTTTTATTATTCAGTTCAAACATTTCCTAATTTCCCTTGTTATTTCTTCTTAATCCATGGGTTCTTTATAAATGTGTTAATTTCCATCTAATATCATTGCCCTTCTACCTGAAGAAAGTTTAACATTTTTTGTTGTGTGTGAATGCTGGTAACAAATTCTCATGTTTTGTTTGCCAAAGAAGCCTTTCTTTCCATTTTCTTTTTTTTTCTTTTTCTTAAGGCTATTTTCATTGGATATAGAGCAAGTCTAGAGTAGTCTTTACTGTTAAGCTAGTTTAGTCCTATTCCAGTCATAATCTTTCTGGGCTCTCTACTAAAAAGCAAGGTATCTTCACTCTGACTAGTTGAAACTATGTCTTTCAGTTCTGTGTGAGCTCTGAGGATTGTCCAGTTAAACTTCCCATTAGTACCTTGCCTCACCTCATAGATAGCACAGTATTCAGCAACTAGTTCAGAAAATCCCTGTGTAGATTTCTGGATCTCTCTCTCTCTCTCTCTCTCTCTCTCTCTCTCTCTCTCTCTCTCTCTCTGCCTAGCTTCCTTTTCTCTGGTATTCTGCTCCAAAAATTCTCCCCATCAGCTTCCCTGAACTCTGATCTCTCTTCATCTTCGCAAGGCAGCTCTGTCCATGGGATTCTCTTGTCTGCTTTGCAGTCTAGAAATAATCTCAACACAGTAGGTTGGAAAATTATATCGTTGCTCTTTGCTGAGGATCATAACCCTGTGAGGCTATTATTTAACGTCTGAAATGGTTTGGGCTTTAAAATATGTTTTATCTAATATTATTAGTGTTTATGCCAGGAGGGCATGTCTAGTCCCAGTTACTTCATTATAGCTGGACGCATGTCTATTATCCTTTCTACAGATGGAAATAGTCCTTTGACTTCTCTGACCCTATTAAAGATCCTCCTGCCCTTAGAGCCTGCCCAAGAAGCTGAGGGAAAGAGCTTAGGAAGGCCAAACACAAAGTGAGAGGCAGGCTGTCATGGGCCCTGAGCATCCAGGCACTCCTCCCTGGACTAGGCTGAAGTAAGGGAGGTGCCTAAGACACAACATTTAGGGAGACACTAACTCAGGTTTACATAAATGCTGCCCCTGTTCTTGCATGACACTGAGAATAAATGCCTCCTTATACTTCACATCACCTGCCTACACTAGTCCCAGCTCTGCCCTGGGCATTCTTGCTAAGTGTGCAAAGAATGCAATGCCCGGCGTTCTCTTTACTTGGATCATTTCTCAAGGCTGAGTTTGCAGTGAGCAACCTTGAGAAATAAAATAATTTCTTTTCTGAGCAAAAAGCAAATTTGTTTTCTCATGTTATAGAAGCGGTAAACACCAGCACTACACCCACCATCGCATCTGCCAAGCCACCCCTCCCGTGACCAGGGATTATGCCGCAGTCCCTGCCGACCACGTGGAGTTCTATGCTGAGTCCGACCCCGAGGGCACCAGTGCCAACGCCCCCAGGCCTGCCATCCTGGCCTACACCTGTGTTGCTGCCACTAACCCTGACCAGGACGGTGCCAGGGCCCACATGCCTGGGACCGCCCCCTCCACCCAGGAGGACCACAATACCAGCCCTGACAAGGACGGTGCCAGGGCGGACCCACCCGGGACCACCCTTGGCAACACTGCCACGGGAGCAGACACCCCCAAGGCCACCGATGCAGATCTTGACCCAGAAGCCACCTGCACCTACCCGTCCAGGACTTCCCTTGGAAACGCTGCCATGGGAGCAGACACCCCCAAGGCCACTGATGCAGACCTTGACCCAGAAGCCACCTGCACCTACCCGTCCCAGGACCTCCCTTGGAAACGCTGCCACGGGAGCAGACACCCCCAAGGCCACCGATGCAGATCTTGACCCAGAAGCCACCTGCACCTACCCGTCCAGGACTTCCCTTGGAAACGCTGCCACGGGAGCAGACACCCCCAAGGCCACTGATGCAGACCTTGACCCAGAAGCCACCTGCACTCTTCCGTCCAGGACCTCCCTTGGAAACGCTGCCACGGGAGCAGACACCCCCAAGGCCACCGATGCAGACCTTGACCCTGAAGCCACCTGCACCTACCCGTCCAGGACCTCCCTTGGAAACGCTGCCACGGGAGCAGACACCCCCAAGGCCACTGATGCAGACCTTGACCCAGAAGCCACCTGCACCTACCCGTCCAGGACCTCCCTTGGAAACGCTGCCACGGAGAAACCTGCACCTACCCGTCCAGGACTTCCCTTGGAAACGCTGCCACGGGAGCAGACACCCCCAAGGCCACTGATGCAGACCTTGACCCAGAAGTCACCTGCACCTACCCGTCCAGGACTTCCCTTGGAAACGCTGCCATGGGAGCAGACACCCCCAAGGCCACTGATGCAGACCTTGACCCAGAAGCCACCTGCACCTACCCGTCCAGGACCTCCCTTGGAAACGCTGCCACGGGAGCAGACACCCCCAAGGCCACCGATGCAGACCTTGACCCTGAAGCCGCCTGCACCTACCCGCCTGGAACTGTCCCCGCCACCCAGGAGGACCACAATACCAACCCTGACCAGGACGGTGCCAGCTCCCACCCGCCCGGGGATGCCCTCCACAACGCCGCCCCCATGGCCACCAATGCAGACCTTGACTCAGAAGCCGCCTGCACCTACCCACCTGGGGCAGCCCTGGCTGAGGCCCATGACACCCTCTATTCCAGTGCCTTGAAAGCTCCTGCAAAGGTTCAGCTCTTGTCCAAATATGACCCTGAGAAGAAGGTGGAACTCCACATCAGTATGGAGAGATCCACTGACCTGCCCATCAGTCCCTATTTGCAGAAGGATCTCCAGGGAAATATCCTGTGTGAACTCCCGAATAAGCTGCAGCCAGACAGTCTTTTCTGTCAAAGAAAGGAGTTTAGGCAGCCTGCATTTTGGCTCCCTAACTTGCAGCTCTCCTGGGGGCTGCCATTTTGAAATGGCAATGGTCAACCACTCCCTTTTTCCTTTAAATTAGCCAATCACACAAGAATGGGAGCCTAAGCTCTTCCAATCAAGAGTGAGGGACAGGGACTGGGACTAGCCTGGTAGGATCCTGTCAAGGGGGTCTGAGGCACTGGGAAGGTCTGGAGCCACCAGGGCAGTAGGCACCCTAAAGCTCCCACCAAAGCACCAAACGCAAGTGCCTCAATCCTATGCCAAACTCCGCCTGGACCCCCAGGCGACCTTCCTCCTCTCATACCTGTGGCCACAGGGACAGCTGGCACCCCCAGGCCTGAGGTCCTGGTCCCTGGGAGCCCTCCACCTATCCCTGCAGGAATCAGGAAGCAGACAGGGGCTGGCCCCTTACCTTTTGGATGAAGATGGACAGGCCTGTATACAAGTCAGAGCCAGAGGGTGTGAGACTCATAGCCCATGGGAGTCATGGACCTGGGCTTCCCTGCAGTCCCCGTCCTGGACACCCGAGAAGCGGAGCACCTTTGTTCTCAAACCAATGGTCCGGCGGCAACATGCCCTCCCTGTGGTCACAGTGTTGTAACGTACAATGTTGTAATGTACCCCCGCGAATCACACAAGGATGCCTCAAGAAGTCGAATTAAGGAGTCATATTTATTGCAAATCCAGGTGTATTTCTGTTTGAAGTAATGAAAAGGTTCTAAAATTTATTGTTGGGATAAATACACAATTCTATACATAGAATATAAAGCATTGAATTATACACTTTTAATGGGTGAATTGTGTGGTATGTAAATTATATCTCAAATTGGTTAAAATATACAACTGCAAAATATTTTAAGCATATTAATTAAACTTATGAAGGTAACATCCAAGAAAAATGACTATAAAAGATGAAGGTTGTTTACTTGATGAACAGAAATTGCAAATGAAACCTCAGCCATTATCTCTTCAAATATTTCCTGCCTGATCCTTCTCTCTCTCTCTCTCTCTCTCTCTCTCTCTCTCTCTCTTGTGCGCACTCTCGCTCTCTCTCGCTCTCAATCTCCCCCCTCCCCCTTATGGGATTCTAATTACACATGAGTGTTAGAATTTTTTTAAAAAAATGTTCCACATCTCTGGATGTTCTGTTTTATTTAGGGGTGGTTTTTTTTTCACTCCTTTTGCTCTTTGTATTTCAGTTTAGATCATTTATCTTGACTTTGTCTAGTCTACTATAAGCAGGTAAAAGTAATCCTTTATCTTTGATAGTACACTTTTTTTACTTCCAACCTTGATGTCTTTTATCATAATTTCTATCTTCCTGCCGAAATACCCCATCTGTTTTTGCATGTTGTCTACCTTTTCCACTAGAGCTTTTAGCATATTAATGATAGCTATCATTTTTTATTCCTTCTCATTCTTTTTATTTGGTTTTTATTTGAATTTTTTAAATGTTGACATTTAAATGTTTGTTATCACTAAAGAAGCTTCTACTGACTATATTATCTGAGCTTCTCGAGATTTTTTAAATTTTATTTTTCAATTACAATTTACATACAATATCATTTTGTATTAGTTTCAGGTGTACAACATAGTGGTTAGACAATCATATCCTTTATAATGTGGTCCCTTCTACCCCTACATATCAAGTACCTATCGGGCACCATACATAG
>NW_005873930.1:17739-23221 GCF_000147115.1 Myotis lucifugus | reverse complement strand
AGGGTCCCACCACCGCCCCATTTCCTTTTTCTTCCCCTCACGCTCCGGGGGGCCAGCCCCTTCCACAGAAGGTGAACGAAGGACAAGGGCTGGGGTGTAGACGGGACGGCCGCCTCGGGAGCTGGAGGCGGACAGTCCTCACGGAGTGCTGGTCTCAGTGCCAGGCCGAGGGGGCCATCTGAGCCGGGAGAGGTCCCTGGAGGGCGGGCGCGGATGGCCGAGGGGACACGCATTTGCTGGGCGCCACCCCTTCCTCCATGGCCTTGGATGGCCCGAGGGACAGCCCGGTGCTGGACAGCCCCTGAGTCCAGCTGCTGGGACCTCCCGGGGCTGCGCGTTCCTGCCTTTGGCCACCAGGAGACGCCCTACAGCCTCACTGTGAATTCTCCCCGTTCAGCTGATGAAGGAGCCTGTAAATGCTCTCATTGAAACTGTGCTGCCCTAACTCACACAGAAACCACACCAGTCAGCCGCCTTGAAAGACAACACTCAGTGAGCCCCTTTCTAAACCTGGGAAGGAAGAGTAACCCAGTTCCCAGCATCTCCCCCGCCCATGTGTAGCTCCAGCTTTCTGATGTTAAAGCCCTCGGAGGCCATGAAAACATAACAGGGCTTATTTTCTCGGAGGAAGCTTAAGAATGAAGCTTGAGTAAGGAAGAAAGCTCCTGTCCCTGAAATAACAACAAAAATGGCGCATCTTTTTATTCATTTCCCGGAGGAGGCAGCCCAATGGGAGCTCTGGGTCGAGCGGTTCAGGGTCCGTGGGTTGGAGGCGGCTTCGGAACAGTTCATTCCTGTGAAAGCAGCGCCCGGAGGGCCAGCTACTTGCCTCCCCTCTTAGATAAAATGTTTAAATGGCTATAATTTGCCAGAATGTGCGGAAATGCCTTCGGTTCCTTTAATAAGCGTCCAGCAGGGCTCAGCCCCTTCCATTCCAGAGCAAACGGGAAGTGAGAGAAAGTCCCAGTGACCTCTCCCGCCTGGCGAGGGAATGGGCTGGGTCATGGCCCGAGCCGCTGGCATCACCGGCTGCCTGGCTGGAGGAGGCAGGTGCAGGCCCGGGACAGCGAGCGCGGCGTCGGGAGCCCCGGCTCCGTGACATGCGGTGACCGCGAGCTGGCGCCGGCGTGAGGGGAGGAGAAGGAATGGCGGTGGTGGAACACGTTGCCTCAGACCTGAGCCCCTGAGAGCAGGGTTTTGTTGTTGTTGTTGTTTATGCTGACGGTTCGTGTGGCCCATTGTTACTTTATTTTGTTATTTTCTCACGTCACCCTTCCTCCCACCCTCCACCTTTGCCAACCACCAGCTTGTTCTATATACCTATGGGCCTGTTTCCATTCTGTTGTGTTTATTCATTTGTTTTATTTTCTTCGATGCCACATCAGCGAAATCATACCATCGTTGTCTTTCTCTGCCTGACTTAGTTCACTCAACATCAGACCCTGAACCGTGTCCAGCACCGCCAGGGGTGAGCCTGAGGGGGCGGCGAAGGATGAAGAAGACAAGAGAAGAAAGCTGTCTCTGACGGAGAGACAGCCCCATGGCCTGCAAGCTGAGTCTTTATTTTATAGCCAGTTTCCAGGAGGCAAAGCAAGGGCCTGGTCAAGATCTTTACAATGTTCTCGAGGGTTTCGAATCTACTCAATTACATGCACCTGAACTCTATCAAGCTTTGTTTTGGTAGCACTTGCTCCACCTCCCGCAGCCTAACTTAGTCAATTGGGACCACAGGTTCGGACCATAAGGTCAAGCTCACAGCCACAGCCTTTGGCTCTCATGGTGCTGGGAGGGCTTTGCCACGAGAGGACCTGTCCTCTCATTAGTCCGAGGCTTGAACCTGTCCAAACGCTGTGGCCGCTCTCCACACCACCCCCTCGGCCCATCGAACGATCAGGTTTCATCCCTCTTCACGGCCGAGTAACATTCCAGGTGTGCACGCTCCGCATCCGAAGCGCTCGCCCGCGGTGGGCCCCTGGCTGCTTCCCTGTCGCCGGGTGTCAGTGATGCTGTGGTGAATGGGGTTGGGGGCGGGGAGGCGGAGGCTGAGGGCGCTCTGGCCCCTGCCCTTCCCTTCCCTTCCCCGCATGCGGGGAGTCGGACCAGGCCGGCTCTGAGAGCCGAGGAGAAGGGGGGCTCTGCGCCCCAGGTGCCGAAGCAGGGAGCAGGCACTTAGGTTCCATTGCCAAGGCGGGCACAGGGCAGCTGACTGCTCCCGGGGAGCCTGAGGATGTGTCCGTGTTTAGGGCGCACAGCTCTGGGATCACACCCCCCCCTTAGAGATGATTTCACCCTTAGAGATGCTGCAAGCGTTACCTCGGGCATGTTTTGCGTAGCTTCTACCGCGATGTTGACAGCCCACTTCCCACCCCTTCCCCCCCCGCCCCTCCCTGTCAGTTGGTGTTCATTGCTGGTGGCAGCCAAGGCAGTGGCCACAGTGCCTGCCCCTCCTAAGCTCATGGGTGTGACAAAGATGGCAGTCGGGGTACAATTTTCTTTTCTAAAGAAGAATCTGACCTTTTATTACTCAACAGGCTGTGTGCACTAGGGCAGGACCCCTCGGTACCCAGACCGGAAGGCGTGATGCTAACCTGTGTACCGAGAGCGCTGAGAGCTCTCTGTCACTCGAGACCGTGCCCCACGCTGGCTGGGCTGGCTGAGAGCGTGGCCTGCAGGGCCGCTGCCTGGGGGCGTCGCTCCTCCTCAGGGTCATCCCCCTGCTCCCCACTGAGATGAGCTGGTGCTCTGCTTGGCCACGTGCTGCCTTTGCTCGTGGGAAAATCATTCCATTTCTTTGAGGCTCAGTCCGAAGGCTCTGGAGAGATGACTGACACCTGCCCACGGGTGAGCTGAGCGAGTCGTGCACGCCCACACACCATTTCAGAGCTGCCCGCATGCAACCAGCAGTATTATTGGAGCCACACAGACACTAAGAACTACCCGCTCTTGACTGTGCTGCAGGGGGGAGGGGGGGAGAGATGGGGGCAACAGAGGCGGGAATCCAAGTCACTGAATGTACGTCTCCATCTGCTTCTTTAAAAAATATATATTTTATTGATTTCAGAGAGAAAGGAAGAGAGAGATAGAAGCACCAGTGATGAGAGATTCATTGATCAGCCACCTGCACGCCCCACACTGGGGATGGAGCCTGCAACCCGGGCATGTGCCCTGACCGGGACTCGAACCCTGACCTCCTGGTTCATAGGTCAACTCTCAACCATTGCTGGGCTCCATTTACTTCTTGATAATGACGGCCTGGTGTGAAGTCAGCTGCAGGCCGATCCTCCCCCCTCGCCTGGGGCTGAGCTGGCCCTCGCCTCTCAGCTCTGTGCTGCCAGCGGCGCCGGCTTACTGTGTGGCATTTGGGTCTCTGCCTTTCTGGGCGCCTTCCTCTCCCACCTTTGTCTGCGCTGGAAGGGCTTAGAGTGAGCCAGATGGAAAGGGCCTCCGGTCCTCAGGGGAGGACACAACAGGGACCCGCCCGGCAACAGGTTGGCCCGAGTTGTTTTTCCAAAGCTGCTGCCTGTTCCCCTTTGTTCCCCTCAGAGCGTCTGGCGTCTGGCGGGGCTGAGAGCTTCCAGCTCTGCGATGTCCTCCGCTCTGCGCACGTCACCCAACCCCTGCCAGCCATCCCCGCACTCTCTCATTTTCTTTTTAAATATATTTTATTATTTATAAGATATCAGAGAGGAAGGGAGAGGGAGAGAGAGAGAGAAACATCAATGACGAAGGGATCATTGATTGGCTGCCTCCCGCATGCCCCACCCTGGGGATGGAGTCCAAGACCCGGCACGTGCCCTGACCGGGAATCGAACCGTGGCCTCCTGGTTCATAGATCGATGTTCAACCACTGAGCCAAGCCGGCTGGGCCCATTCTGTTAATTTAAAATACCAGCTGTACTGAGATAGAGTTCACCTGCTATAGTATAAAATCCACCCTTTCAAGCACAATCAGTGATTCGCACTATTTCCACGGAGCTGTGTAAACATCCCCACTCCGACTCCAGAGCATTTCTCCGCTTGGAAAGAAGCCTTGTGTCCTTAGAAGGCATCCCCCCCCCCACCCCCTCCCAGCCCCGGGCAACCCTCGCCTACTTCCCACCTCCTGGGGGTTGCCTTTCCTGGGCACTTCCTGTGAATGCAATCGCATGGCCTTGTGTGACTGGCTTCTTGAACTCGGCATGTTTCAAGGTTTCCCCGTGTGACACGTGTGAGCGCTTCACTGCCTCTGAGGGTGGTAACAGGCCCGCGTGCGCGGTGCATCCGGCTGACCCGGCATCGGATCGGAACCGGGGCTGTGCCCACTCCAGCTCTTGTGCAGAAGGACGCCATGCACCTCCGCGCAGGGGTGTTTGTGTGGACACGCGTTTTCCCTTCTCTCTGTTCTCTCGGGTCTCCACCCGGGAGAGGAATTGCTGGCCCTGCTGGCTTTTTGCTGATCTGTTGGAGGACCTGCCGGGTGACACCCCACCAGCCAGGCAGGGGGTCCCCGTGTCCAGGTCCTCACAGCACTTCCAGGTCCTGCACCATCTCTGCCTGCACATCAGCACCCCGATGGGTGTAAGCTTCCAGGGGCCACAGGCTTCTAGGAAGCACAGGGCACCGGCACATCGCGGCTGCTCGTGGGACGTGCGTGTTGTCATCATCGGTCCGGCCCCAGCGGAGGGTCGGCCTCGAGGAGAAACGCAGGTCTCGGCGCCCGCCTGCCAGAGCACCGAGCACATGGACGGCGGCCTCTGCTGGGCCCTCCCGGGGTCTTGGCCCACTGACCTCCCTCTGCAGCGAGGACACAGAGGCTGTGGGTACTTGGCGGAGGAGGGAAGGGCAAAGCTGGGGTTCGGCCGTTTTCCCTGCCCCGCACTGTCCGCGGAGGGGGAGGAATAGGGTGTTTCTTGGAGGGAGAGACGGGGACCCGTGCTTCCCCGTCAGCCCCCGAGGGCACAGCAGGCGGTTCAGTTCTTCTCTCTCCTACGGTGGCAAGTCAAAGCCTCACCGATCACAACAACGGTGAACAGTGACGTCATGACTAGCGCTGACGTGTAAAACTAACGCGCTGACGTCATGGTCCCGCTCGCTTCTCATTGGTGGCTCCCGGTAATAATGCAGCCAAGCATCCAACCGCCAGCCCAGGCCACGGGCCGCAGCCAGGACTGGGTCACACTCAGGTCTCCAACTGTTGGCCCACGTGCTTCCAACGTCACCGCTGGGGGCCCCGCCCCCAGTCCCGCAGCCAGTCCCGCCGCCAGCTGGGGCCCAGGACAAAGCGGGACTGGCCCCAGAGGTCTCTGCCCTTAACCAACATGGCTGCCGGGGCTTCAGGCTGAAGCGGACATGAGGGTCACGTGAGGAGATCGCTCTCTCATTGGTTGTCTCTCCTGGGAGGGCGGGGTACAAGAGCCCCAGCGGGTCCGGGTCTTTAAAAGGGCTCGCCGCCGACTTCCGCCCGGGAGCTCCGCTCCCGAAGGCCTGGCGGGGCGGGGGCGCC
>NW_005873930.1:14434-15784 GCF_000147115.1 Myotis lucifugus | reverse complement strand
CATGCTGGACCAGCAAGTGCATACTATACTGGTGAGCACTTCTGTACACACTACACACGCTGCACACGCTGCCGTTGAGCTGTGTTGGAGGCTTTCTAGGGGAGCCACTGTGGAGCGGGGAGTCTGTGCTTAAGCCCCATTTGATTATAATTGACTAGAGGCCTGGTGCACAAAATTCGTGCATCGGGGGTGGGGGGTCCCCCAGCTCGGCCTGTGCCCTCTCACAGTCCGGGAGCCCTCAGGGGATGTCCCGGTGGGGAGCAGGCCTAAGCCATCAGTCTGAAATCCCTTAGTGCTGCTGTGGAGGTGGGAGAGGCTCCTGCCACCGCTGCTGCACTCGGCAGCCGTGAGCCTGGCAGCTGTGAGCCCCAGCTTCTGGGAGTGCACTGACCACCAGGGGGGCAGCTCCTGCATTGAGGGTCTGCCCCCTGGTGGTCAGTGCGCATCATAGCGACTGGTCGTTCGGCTGTTCGGTCAATTTGCATGTTACCCTTTTATTATATAGGATAGGATATGCCCTATACTTTTCAGGAAGGATTTACACTGACTGTGAGTGTAGGTAAGCTTCCATGCACATAATCTAAAGCAACAATGGTCACAAATACAGGGCCTTACTCACTCCAAAGCCTTCTCTCTCCCCGGCCAGCGTCTAGCTAGCCTTCCCGCCTCTCTCGGGGGGTCCCAGGCGGTGTGTCCAGTGGAGCAAGGTCAGGTCATGCGGGACTGCGTGTTTGCCTGGGGGTCTAGCAAGTCGCAGTCTCACATCCTCCCCAGGAACGCTGCGCAGCCTGGAAATGCTGTGTGAGATGGAGCCCGCGATGCTGCGATGCTAGCGATTCATTTCAACAGGCATTTACCGAGGCTCTGCTGTGGGCGGGCGGCACAGCTCTAGGCTCTGGGGCGCAGCAGTGGGTAAAACAGCCCCTCCTTCAGGGCTGGCGGTCTCCTTGGGGAAACAGGAGGTGACGCAGGAAGAAGGCAAGACTCAGAGGCGGGGCTGGGAGCCAGGTCTGGGCGGTTGGGGGCTGCTGTCTCAGGTGAGAGGACCTGGGAGGGATGCTGGGCAGAGACTGGCTGGCTTCCTTCCAGGCGTTTATTCCTTTGCTCTTCATTCAACGCTCACCATGTTCCAGGCACTGCGCTCGGCCCGTGGGTAGGATGGTGGACACGAGAGCTCCCTGCTGATGTATGTTCTGGGCTGGAGGAGGAGAGAGTGAACACGGCGCTCCCGGGCAGTGAGTGCAGCCGAGAGGGCAGGCAGGGCCGTGTGAGGAGGGTGACAGGGACCGGCTGGGCAGGCGGCGTCAGGCCCTACAGGGACCGTGCGTGGGTTCAGGAGGTTTCATAAGC
>NW_005873930.1:12841-14334 GCF_000147115.1 Myotis lucifugus | reverse complement strand
GGCGTCTTACATGCGCTCATGTTCCTCTGGCCCTCGTCACAGACGACAGGAGGAAATTTGACTGGAACGAGCAGTTCATGGGGGCTAGTCCTCCTGACATCAGAGCCGCTTCCTGCTGACAGGGGGGCCTGTCTGTGGGATGTGCTTTTGTTAGTGGGTCCTCATTAGCCGTAAGTCACTGTTATCGAATATGTTCATCGAGTTTACCTAGAAAATAATAGTAGCGTCGACCATGGATCCCAGTGCACGCTGACCGGTGAACGAGGCTGGCGATGAGATGTCTGTGTGTGAGTGTTCGCTGAGCCCGCCCACCACTGTGCCCTGTGAGCGTTGTTCTGTTCTGTTTGCTTGTTGCTGAGAAAGCAGAGCAGTGGGTGAGCCAGTGCTGGCACATGCTGTGGGCCGCGGGCCGTGGGCCCTGGGCTGTGGGCCGTAGGCTGTGGGCCGTGGGCTGTGGTCCCGGGTGCCCAAGATAAGGGGCACCTGGCCAGCACCTGGCCAGCCAGGAGTTCGAGTTCTCAGCTGCTGTTCTAGTTTCCGGCCGAGCGTGCAGCTCCTGCAGGAATAGACATGGCTGCTGTGCTGAGTTGTCTGAAGCACGAACGTGTACTTGACCGAGAGCGCGTGGCCCGAAGGCCAAGGCAGACAGTGCTCCTCGGGCCCCGGCCCTGCGGGCTCCGTGACTGCCTGAAGCCACAGGAAGGGCACGATGGGCGTGAAGGAGCTCGAGTGGTGCCTCCGGTTCTTTGTGCCGGGGAGGCCTGGGCCGTCTCAGGGCTCCACCTGGGGGCGGGAGGGTTTGCCTGACCAGAGTCTGGTGTCGTGAGCGGATGACTGAGCAGTCGGTCGCTGGGGGCCACTGTGGCCAGGCCTGTGCCGGCTCCTCCCCCCCTCCCCCCCCACTGTCCGCAATGTGAGTGGGGCTCCTGGCTGGCGCCTCCCTGCCCCCGAGTGGGCTTGGACCTGCAGCCAGAGGCAGGGTGGCGGGGTCAGCCTGAGCCCCCCTTGGGCAGGGGACACGTGAAGTAAGATCTGCCTTCCACGGGGGTCTGCCCGGGGCCTTGTCCCGTCCACCCCGCTGCCGCCCTCCACCCGTCAGACCCGGCCGGTCCCAGGAGTAATTTCACGATCGGGACAAGAGGCCGGGCCGCGCAGCTGGGATGGGCTCCTGCTCACGGGGTTGGATGTCCTTGGCTGTGTCCCACTGCCAGTCCGTCTGGGGCAGCGGGCGCTGAGCTGTGACGTCTGCCCGGAGTGACCGTCGGGTTCTGGTTCCTGTGAAATCCAGGCGCCCTTACACCATTTCCACTTTCTGTCCGGGTGCCACAGGCTTGTAGTTTCTCAGACTAAATTATGCACAAAATTCCCCTTAAACCTGGGAGGGGAAAACATGTTAAACCAGCATGGAAGCCCGGGCCGGGCGGGGTCAGGGGGCTGGAGCGGTCGACCTAATGAACCCGGGAAGTCAGGGGTTCGATTCCCGGTCAGGGCAC
>NW_005873930.1:8247-11420 GCF_000147115.1 Myotis lucifugus | reverse complement strand
GCAGGGGAGAGTCAGCCGCTGGATCACCAGGCTGTTGCGAGGCACGGAGTCACTGCTCTGGGTGAGGACTGCGCCATGCTTACCGGGCACCTGCCATTTGTGCCACATATTTTATGAGCATCATTCTTTCACCCTCCTTACAACCCTGTAAGATAAATACTATATTTGTTCTTCTCCCTTCAACCAACGAAGCAAAAAGAATCCTAGCAGCTCTGTTCTAGCACCAGCCAGCGCTGGCCACCAGGGGGCGGTCGTCGCGTACATTCTGCATGGAGCCTGGGGTCTATTTCAGGCATCAAAGCCCTCAGCGCCTTTTCAGAAGAGAAGCCTGCCTGGGGCCGCAAGGAGCGGTTATAAAGTTTGGACCATTGAACAGAGGGCACCCCACACAGCGCCCGCCCGGCTTTCCTTTAACCGAAGGGCCCTCGGGGGGAGGTGGCTCTGTCATTCCCTGGGGTGTGTACATGTTTCCCATGGTACCTGCCCGTCGTGGGCAGATCCCTGCCTTGGTTTGGAGCGGTGCGTTTTAAAAGGTGGGTGATACCGCGGTAAAGAGGGTGGGCCCGGAGCCGAGTCAGCCCGATTCCAACGCCAGCTCTGCCGGCAGCTTGGCTGTGTGGCCTGGGCAAGTAGCCCCCCACTCTGTGCTTTACTCCCTTCGCTTGTGAAGGGGGGTGTGAGGCGGAAAGGCTACCACACACGTGCCTGGCAGAGCGCGGTGCAGGCCCGCGGTCAGTGTTTAGTGCCTCCGCCCTCCTGTTAGAGTCATTACACGCAGGGGGTCGTGTCTGTGTTGCTCACTGTTCCATCTTGTGCCCAGGACGGCGCCTGCTGGGCCGTGTGGTGGGGGCTTCGTGAACAGCTGGCAGCAATGGAAGTAGAACCAGCGTACAGTGAATGTGTTGCTCTTTTAGTCCATTAGACATTAAGCCTTATTTTTCCAAAAGCACTTGAGGCACCTCTAGGGTTGCGTGAGCTGCTCTAGGCCAGCAGAGCCCTTGGCTTTAAGGTCACCGCACTGATGTACGTCCGTGACCACTTGTCAGTACTCAGACGGCTGTGATATCCGCGGAGTCTGTTGGAATGAAAAGGATGTTTTTGCTACAAAGTTGAAAACTACTTAAGAAATGAAACACTTAAAAAAAAATAAATCTCAGATAAGATAATGAATAAAAGAGCCAGTTCTCTGCGTAGCAGGGCCAGGATGACACGCCCCTCTCCAGCCTTACCGCCAACTTACGCAAAAGTTACCCACCCCGTTGTGTTGGTTCCCCACTGGGCTGGCTGTGGGGTCCGCGGGGCTGGCTGTGGGGTCTGCTGGGCTGGCTGTGGGGTCCGCGGGGCTGGCTGTGGGGTCCGCAGGGCCTCGGGGAGCCTTCCTGGGAATAAGCGCCGCGTGCTGAGGGCCAGCTTGGCCCAGTCGTCTGTGCTGCGGGAGGCGAAGGGCAGTTATGAAAGTAACCTTTGGTCATAGAGATAAAGACGGACATTGACAAACCCCCGTCTCTGCTCTCCGCCCGTTTCCTAGAGGCGGCCTCTGTGAGGTTTCCCATGTGCGCCTTTCATGTATGTTCTACACACGTGTAACATGCACAGTGTCCGTAAAGACTCAAGTTCTCACAGGTGCTGGATGCACTCCTCGCTACTCGCCTTTAAAGTCGCCGTGGACATCCTTCCAGTGAGCTCAGTGCGTTGCTCTGATGACTGACTGGCCTTCCATGACCAGAATAGACGTGACTTAAGCAGAGACTTTAGGTTGTTTCTAGTTTTTTCTCCTGTATAAACAGTGTTGCAAGCAGCATCCTTAAACATAAACCCGTGTTATATGCGTGTTTCTGAGATGCTTTTGTTGTTGTTGTTAATCCTCACCTGAGGACATTTTTCCATTGATTTTAGGGAGAGAGGAAGAGAGAAGGAAAGATAGAGAAACATCAATGTGAGAGAAACACATCGATTGGTTGCCTCTTGCACGCGCCCTGACCAGGGCCCGGGCCGGGGAGGAGCCTGCCACCGAGGTACCTGCCCTTCACCGGCATTGAACCCGGGACCCTTAGGTCTGCAGGCCGACGCTCTATCCACTGAGCCAACTGGCCAGGGCTGTGAGATGCGTCTCTAGGAGTGAAATTTCTGAGCGGGGGTGTGGTTATCTTGCATTTTGATAGACGCTGCCAATCTGCTGTGCTGGGGTCCAATCCCAGCGGGTC
Organism: Myotis lucifugus; assembly: GCF_000147115.1. Taxonomy (NCBI): domain Eukaryota; kingdom Metazoa; phylum Chordata; class Mammalia; order Chiroptera; family Vespertilionidae; genus Myotis; species Myotis lucifugus. Next base: position 9,216 of record NW_005873930.1, on the reverse strand, counting down.
CAGGGGTCCCCAGAGGTGTGGATGGAGTCGGCGAAGAAGGAATGACACGAAGACAGCCTTCAGTTGATCAGCAGCCTAGTCAGGACCTCTAGCCAGGATCTCCAGCCAAAGTTCTGGTCGGAGTTCTGGTTAGGAACTGATCAGGATCTGATGTTTATTGTCTTGTTACATCCATATTTATACCAGCCGATTTTAATCCTGTCAATTTCTATTACAAAGGTTAGGGCGTTTCTTATCTCCATTCCAGGGAGTAAAGATTATGTAGCTTAACTACCCGCCTGGCACTTAATTAAGGGGTTGTATCCCCTCCCTAACCTCAGGGAAAGATCCCCACCTGGGGAAACAACCTTTCTCGGAGAGGTGACCTTGGTTAAAACACATGGCGCTAAAGAGAGAAAACATATTAAGAACAATATGCTATATATGCCAGGTCCCTTGAAACATATGCTGTGCAGATGTTTCTTTCCTGCAGCGACTGTGTCAAGCAGCAAGGATGGACCGGCTCCCGGCACTGCTGTCTGTGCTTTCCACCCCAGCTCCCGTCACCTGCATGCACAGTCCTCCCCCGCCTTCTCGCCAGTCCCGGGGTTGTTCTGGGTCCCGCCGGATCTCAGGTGGAAAGACGATCTCTCTGTTTTAATTTGCTTTTTCTTAATTAGGAACAAGGTTGATCACCTTTAATGCTTATTGGTCATTTGTTGTTGATTTTTTCCTTAATTAGGAACAAGGTTGATCACCTTTAATGCTTATTGGTCATTTGTTGTTGATTTTTTCTGTAAATTGATTAATTGCTTATATCTTTTTGCTACTTGTCTGGTAAGGTTTTGGTCTGTACTTATATGAATTTTGAGATTTTTATATAAATGAAGGAAATTGATACTTTAACTCATAAATTGCAGTGTGCCCTCCAGTTGGCCACTTGAGTTTATGTTTGTTGTGGGGGTTGTTGTTTTGCCCCAGAAGTTTCAT
>NW_005873930.1:5260-7828 GCF_000147115.1 Myotis lucifugus | reverse complement strand
CCTGAACGGTCAGCTGTGACCTTTGCCATCCCTGAACCGATTCCGTGCTGTCTGAGCCATTTAACAGTTAATAGGACTAGTTCTCCCCCATCCTCTGTCTCCTCAGAACGTATTTTCCTGGCCAGTTTCCTTTGCTTGTTCGTATTCTGACTTGTGACCTTTAAGCTTATTCTGTCACGTTCAAGCTATCTCCACCCCCTCAAAGAAGGACAACAAAGACGCGCCCGCCAGCCTGTTGGAGATGGCGGAGGCTTCTTGGGGGCGGGAGGTCCTGAGGGAGCATCGATGCCATTGGATGTCATGTCCCTGTTGCTGTTCTGCGCTGTGAAGCCGTCTTCTATGCCATCGGCACAGTTTGGCGTCTTTTCACACAGACCCTGTTCCTTAGTGTGTGGCTGGGGGCAGCCTGTGCTTTATGCGCTCCCCACGTGGCACTGCCGCCGGGAACGGAGTGGCTGCAGACGGCCCCTGGTCTCACGCGGACCTTTTAGGGGAAAAGCGATGGCATCTCCCCTGGGCCACAGCTTGGTGTGCGTGGTGCTGTGACTCACCTGCAGGTGCCTTCGACGAATCCTTTCCTGTTCCACACGTGGCTACACACAACACACATGCCCACGTAGGCTCTAACCTTGCGTTCAGTTCTCCTTTTAAAAATGTGACTTCCAGCCCGTGTGGCTCAGTGGTTGAGCGTCAACCTATGAACCAGGAGGTCACGGTTCGATTCCCGGTCAAGGCATATATCCAGGTTGTGGGCTCCATCCTCAGTGAGGGACATGCAGGAGGCCACCGATCAATGATTCCCTCTCATCACTGATGTTTATCTCTCTCCCTCTCCCTGCCTCTCAATCAATAAGAATATACATATTTTCAAGAGTGACTCCCAGAATGTGGTGTGAGCCGTATGTCCCCGCGTGCACGTCTCCATGGTGCCCATGAAGCCCCCGTGCCGGTGGGCACGGTCTGTGTCTGCACCGCCAGGGCGTTGGCCTCGGACAGTCTGAAATGTGGTTGATGAGGCTGAGGAACTGAAGTTTCCGTTTTGTTTAAATTTAATTTATTTTCACTGAAATAGCCACAGGAGGCGGTAGCCTGGGTTCCTCAATCGTGTCGAAAGGGGAGGCTGCGAGCACTGGGCAGGGCCTCGTGGCCGCTCGTGCACCGGAGGGCGTGGGATCGGCTCCAGGCCACGCAGCCAGTTCATGGCCACAGTGCGAGGAGGAGCCGCCTGCTCTCCCCTCCCCCCTTTGCCATCCCCCCTCTGCCCTTCCCTCCTTTCAGGGGCCCCAAGTCTCCCACGCAGACCCACACGCAGCCGCACGCAGCCTCGCCCCCGACCTCCCGAGTGGCTGACCCAGGGCGGCTCCAGGCTCTCCTGTGACAGGCAGTGCCCGGGCCCGGAGGTCAGTGCCCGCTGTGCGTCCAGGGTCTGCTCTGGCCCCGGGGGCACTGGGCTTGGGCCCAGCACCCTCAGGAGATGCCAGTGCGCAGGCTGGAGGCTGGTTACATGTGTCCATGCACGGAGATGCCAGTAGCAGGAAGTGTGGGCCCTCTGGTCCCGCCCATTAATAGCCCAGCTCCTGGGACGGCGAACTCGGGGCTGCCAGCCAGACTGCGTGGCCCCTGCCCGTGCCCGTGCCGCAGCCCGTGCTCACGAGGGCGCGCCTCCGGGCTGGGGTTCTGCCGCCTCTGGGCCTCTCGGATGTTGCCGCTCTGGCTGCTGGACTGTTCGCCGGCAGGTCCGCGCTCCCACCAGGTCAGGCGACGTTCCTCTGTGCTCGCCCACGCACACGGAGCACTGGGTCCTTTCCATTTTGTAACAGCTGGGAAACGGTCACTTGTCCCCGATGCCGAGGAGGGTGGGATGCAGGTGACCCCGACCCACAGCCTCCAGCCTGCGCATGTTCACATGTAACCAGCCTCCAGCCTGTGCATGGACACATGTAACCAGCCTCCAGCCCGCCCATGGACACATGTAACCAGCCTCCAGCCTGCGCATGGAGACACATGTAACCAGCCTTCAGCCTGCACGTGGACACATGTAACCAGCCTCCAGCCTGCGCATGGACACATGTAACCAGCCTCCAACCTGCACGTGGACACATGTAACCAGCCTCCAACCTGCACATGGAGACACATGTAACCAGCCTCCAGCCTGCACATGGACACATGTAAGCAGCCGCCAGCCTGCACATGGACACATGTAAGCAGCCTCCCGCCTGCACGTGGACACAGGTAATAGCCACACTCCAGCCTGCGCATGGACACATGAACAGCCTCCAACCCGCGCATGGAGACACATGTTAACAGCCGCCATCCCCGCACACGGGACACATGTAAACCGCCTCCCGCCTCGCGCTTGGAGACACATGTTATATTTCCTCCCGCCTGCCGCGTGGAGACATATGAAACCAGCGACCCGCCGCCCCTTGGAGCGAGAGGAGACTAGCTCCAGCCTGTGCTCGTAGACATAAATTATCAGTCTTCCCTTCTCGTGTAGGACGAAAAAAAATATCCCCCACCCCGCGCCTGTAAGGAGAAGATAGTAGCTTCCGCCCCCCGCGTGGAGAA
>NW_005873930.1:0-4842 GCF_000147115.1 Myotis lucifugus | reverse complement strand
CCGGCCTGCGCATGGACACATGTAACCAGCCTCCAGCCTGCGTCTGGAGACACATGTAACCAGCCTCCAGCCTGCACATGGAGACATGTAACCAGCCTCCAGCCTGCGCATGGAGACACATGTAACCAGGCTCCAGCCTGTGCATGGACACATGTAACCAGCCTCCAGCCTGCGCATGTTCACATGTAACCAGCCTCCAGCCTGTGCATGGAGACACATGTAACCAGCCTCCAGCCTGTGCATGGACACATGTAACCAGCCTCCAGCCTGTGCATGGAGACACATGTAACCAGCCTCCAGCCTGCACGTGGACACATGTAACCAGGCTTCAGCCCGCACATGGACACATGTAACCAGCCTCCAGCCTGCGCATGGACACATGTAACCAGCCTCCAGCCTGCGCATGGACACATGTAACCAGCCTCCAGCCTGCACGTGGACACATGTAACCAGCCTCCAGCCTGGGCATGGACACATGTAACCAGCCTCCAGCCTGCACGTGGACACATGTAACCAGCCTCCAGCCTGGGCATGGACACATGTAACCAGCCTCCAGCCTGCACGTGGACACATGTTCCCAGCCTCCAGCCTGCACGTGGACACATGTAACCAGGCTCCCTGTCACTGTCTGCAAAGCAGGCTCGTGGTCACGCATGACGAGAGGCTCGGCTCTTTGTTTCGGCAGAAGATGCAGAAATGCCACTTGGTCAGCATCTTGGGAGGAACCACCCATATCTTAAGCCAAATTGTCTTCATAGCGATTCCATTGTTTCGTAATCCGTGACGAGACAGACATTAGAGTCGGCAGCGCAGTGAGCTCTGTGTGTGGTCAGGTGGCTGTGCCTTGCCTGGCAGCCCTGGCTCTGCCCGCCTGTGGTTGTGGGTGGGGCTGATTAGCATGAGGTCAAAACACCTAAACCTGCCTGGCCGGTGGCTCGGTTGGTTGGGTGTTGTCCTTGCACCAAAAGGTCACGGGTTCAATTCCCGGTCAGGGCACATGCTCGGGTTGTGGGTTCAATATCTGGTCGTATGGGAGGCAATCCATCGATGTTTGTTTTCTACTCATTTTTTTCCTTCTATTTTCTTTGGGTTACATTTGTTGTTCTGTTTTCTTGTTTTTTGAGATTAATACGTAAATGATTGATTTTCAGTTTTTCCCCCCAATGTATGCATATAATGCTATAAATTTTCCTCTAAGTATGGCTTTTGCTGCATCTTACAGCTTTGATGTGTGATATCTTCATTATCTTTCACTTCAAGATATTTTCTGATTTCTTCTTTGAATTCTTTATAAATGCACTGCTTTCTTGCAAACCTTGGGGGATATTCTAGTCACCTTTTATGTTATTGATTCCTAGCGTAATTCCAGCGTATGATCAGAAAACACTCTACCTCAGCCCCTTGACACTCTTTCAGATTTGCTTTATGGCGCCACAGAGAGCCAGTGTCGATTGCCTGGAGGCGAGGGGCAGGCTCGGTGGTTGGGCGCAGCACGTCCTGCGCTTCCAGTCAGCCGGTTCGTTGGTGATTGCATTGTGCGTGTCATCGTCGCCTTCCCGAGTTGCGTCTGGTCTGGCTCTTGCTGAGAGAAGTGTTAACAGCTCCAGCTGCGACTGATGGATTTCTCCTTTCTGACCTGTCACCTCCTACATAATATTGTTAGGTACATGCAGTTTCAGAACACCTCTCAGGCAACGTGGAACTTCCATCATTACTAAATGCCCGCTTTTCTGCGAGGAATGCCTCTCGTCTCAGCGTCTGTCTGCGTGCTGTGAGACAGCGCTCAGCTTCCTTCTGACTAGTATTCATGTGGCATAGCTTGTTCTGTTCTTCTACTTTTTGTCATTTCAGTGTTTTCCTATTTGTCCCACTAATTTTATTCCTTTTCCGTCCTTTCTTGACTTCTTTTGAGGCAATTATCACTTTCTCATTGTTTCATTGCTCCACTCTGCTGGCGTGCTTGCTGCACGCGCCTTCGCTGCTCGGTGAGGGTCATTCTAGGGATCGCAGTGTCACCTGGGCCTACTAAGGTCTCATAGAAACTACAGAGCAGAAATAATATCTCAGCACATGCTGCTTCTGGAGCGGGTGTGTTATCATCCTGCAAACGCCTATAGTCTGCAGCTGTCTGTCTAGCCAAGTGTCTGTCCATCAGGCACTAAAGACCGAGGGCTGTTAATGTGATAATCACCCAAGTGGGTGAAAAGGGTGAGGTTGGAATCTTCCTTAATCTTTAGAAATTTCTTAATCTTTTTTGAAATTCTGTTACTAATTTTCCTAGAAAAAGAAAAAAAATGTTTTGAACAATAATGTATAATTATTTTCATCAGAACCAGAGAGCACAGTTCCTGTAAAAACTGAAAGCCTTGCCCTCTCAGCACACACAGGCGCGGCCAGTAACTGCCTGTCAGGCACGGCCCGCAGACACCAGGCCGTCTCCGCTTTCATTACTGAGGCCACACGCTCCCTGGGGGACGGGGTCAGTGTGCATCTAGTCGTGGATTCATGATGCTCTTATGAACCTTGTGATGGAAGTCAGACTGAGACAGTGCCCGGGTTTATTTTCAGAAAGATCGCCGGCGGGCGGGCGGGCGGGTCCATGATTCTGCCCCGGAGGGAGGAAGCCCCGCTGTGACTCCTGTTCACCTGTAGGCGCATGATCCTGAGCTACAAGCAGGGTGCGAGCTCCTCGGTCTTCACCCCTTTGGACTGATGTCCTTCGTCCTTTCCCTGCCTGGCCCCAGTTCCCCCGTCACCCCGAGATGTGATGGAAGCCTTCATAGGTGTTCCCATCAGCAGATGTGTTCCATGGGCCTGACATTCCCCGCTGCTGTCAGTAGGGGGCGCTGGTAAAAGAGCCTTTCACAAGGGGCTGTACTGAGGACTCATCCACAGAACAGACTGTAATCAGGAAGATTCATCGACAGAGTACAGGTTTTAACCCGCCTGGCACCTGCTCTCTTGGTTTGGGAGGAGCCTTGGGGGATCCCCGGTGATGGACGGCTTCTCTCCTGCATTATTTGCTCCGATAAATTCATTCTGAATGAGACATTTCGGATATTTCCAGCTCACTGAGTTTCTGATTTTATTTTTGTTTCTTAAGATCATCTGAGGGCTAGGAAGGGATATTAATAGGGATTATTTGAAATGAGGTATGAGATTTTTCTGCCTCTAGAATATGGGCAACAGTTAAAGTCAGCAAAGCACCCCAGATGGCGCTTGCACGCTGTCCCTGGCTGTCCCTCCTCAGTGGGAGCTCTGGGAGAAGTTGTGTATGCGTGTGTGTGCACAAACATGTGTGTATGCATGCATGCGTGTGTGTGCTTGGTATGGCCGTGTGAGTGAGTGTGTATGTGTGTGCGTGTGTGTGTGGTTTGTCTTCAATGGCCCTCCTTCGGGCCTCTGCAGTGGCTGATCTGGTCATGGAATGGGTGGACTCTGGTGAAATGTATCAGCCAATGGAGATTCAAAGCGAAGCGGAGGCTCCGTGTCTGGGTTTGCTGGGGCTGCGAACGACATGAACGCACCACAGACCGGGCGGCGGAAACGGCGCCCTCATTCTCCCACAGCCCTGAAGGCGACGGAGGCCAGGGCCCCCGGCGTGGCTTCTCCGCAGCCTCTCTCCAGGGCTTGCAGGCGGCCACCCTCGTGCCGTGTCCTCGTGTGGTCTTCCCTCCGTGCACGCCTCTGAATTCCCATTTTGGTCCTAATCTCTCTGATGAATTGGGCCCCCGAAAGGCCTCTTTTTACGTTAATACCTCTTAAAGCCCCATCTCCACAGCAGTCACCTGTGAGGAACGGGTAGGACTTCCTCCTCGTGCCCGGGGCCCAGTGCAGCGTGCGACACTGTCGGTAATTTTAGCTCCAGTGGAAACAGGCGGGTGGCGGTTACGGGCCGGGCTGTGGGCAGAATGGGGAAGTGCTGGTCAGACGGGTGCACTTTCAGTTACGAGATGAGTTACTTCGCGAGATGACTGCAGTGCGCAGCATGGCGACTGGGGTTAGTGATACTGTGTCATATACGTGACATTTAAAGTAATATTTTTGTATTGATTCCTGAGAGGAAGGGAGAGGGAGAGAGAGACAGAAACATCAGTGATGAGAGAGAATCATTGATTGGCTGCCTCCTGCACGCCCCACACTGGGGATCAAGCCCACAACCCAGGCATGTGCCCTGACCGGGAATCGAACCGTGACCTCCTGGTTCATAGGTCAACACTCAACCACTGAGCCACGCCGGCTGGGCTGTACTTGACATTTGCTAAGAGTAGATTTAAGTGTTCTCACCACACACACACACAAAGGGGGTAAGTGTGTGAGGTGATATATTGATGAGCTCGATCATAGTAATTATTTCACTGCCTATAACTCATCATGTCCATCTTAAATATATATTTTGTCAGTCACACCCCAATACAACTGGGGGGAGGGGGTTTACCTACAAGACTTTATTAGCTCGGTGGTTCCTGAAACAAGCCACGGGTTGTTCTCTCTTTCATACTGAGCACGTGCCCGCCTTAGAGCGTGTGCCCGCCTTAGAGCGCGTGCCCGCCTTAGAGCGCGTGCCCGCCTTAGAGCGTGTGCCCGCCTTAGAGCACGTGCCCGCCTTAGAGCACGTGCCCATCTTAGAGCGTGTGCCCGCCTTAGAGCGTGTGCCCGTCTTAGAGCGTGTGCCCGCCTTAGAGCGCGTGCCCGCCTTAGAGCACGTGCCGGCCTTAGAGCGCGTGCCGGCCTTAGAGCGCGTGCCCGCCTTAGAGCGCGTGCCCGCCTTAGAGCGTGTGCCCGCCTTAGAGCACATGCCCGCCTTAGAGCACGTGCCCATCTTAGAGCGTGTGCCCGCCT
>NW_005873929.1:8303-19011 GCF_000147115.1 Myotis lucifugus | reverse complement strand
ATATTTTTAAAAAATAATAATAATAAAATAAAAGAGTTCTGGCCCTGGCTGGCAGGCGTGGCTCACCAGTTTAGGATCAACATATGACCCAGGAGGTCACGGCTGAATTCTTGGTCAGGGCACCTGCCCAGGTTGCAGCCTCGCTCCCCAGTGGGCCGGGGGGGGGGGGGGGTGTGCTGGAGGCAGCCAGTCAATGATTCTCTCTCATCATTGATGTTTCTATCTCTCCCTCCCTCTCCCTTTCTCTCTGAAAACAATAAAAATATCTTTTTCGGGGGGGAAATGAGGTCTGGAATGGTGAGGGCAGCCGCACTTCCAGCAGGAGACCTCTGGGAGGGGTGATGAGACCAGGAGAGGGAGGGAGGGAGGCAGGGAGATTCCTTCTGTATTCCTTGGCGTTTTCCTTCATGAATTCTTACGAGTTTGTCCTTCCAATTCTTTATAAAAGGGCAGGATTTCTTTATCAGTCAGTATTCTAAGGGGTTTACAACCTAAGAGACCAGTTCTCACCACACACACGTCTGCTCCTTGAAGTTACATTCGATGTTCACGTGCGTATTAGGGTGTGGGATTTCCCCACACCTGCGGAGGGAGGCGTCATCACACTTTCATCGGTGGAGGCCCAGAGAGAGGAACTAATCTGCCCAGCACGCACCCACAGGTACTGAAGGAAAGAGCCAGAACTCAAGCCCAGGACTTCTCTCCCAAACCCAACGACCTTTTGTTTATATCAGAGATTTTAAAATCAGACAAGGGGGAGGTGCCCTTCCCCCTCCCTATCTCACCATTGAGCCCCTCCCCCTGGGACATACTAGAATATTCAGGGAAGAGAAATGTACGGTTTTATTTTTTATTTTTTATTTATCTTATTTTTAATCTTCTCTCTGGTCCAAACCCAAGACAGGTGAGCCCGCCTCCCAGGCCCCAGTGGACTGGGTGCCCATGGACCTACTGAGGCAGCAATGGTGTGGGGAGTGGGGTGTCAGATGATGCTAGGTTTGGCTTTCCTGGGACCTCCGGAGTTCCCCACCCTGGGGCAGCGATGACTCCTCCTCTTTGTGATTCAGATCTTTATTTGCTGGGGTTCACTGGGTTAATTATTGTTGTGGTTGGGGGAGGGGTGGGAAGGAGCCCTGCCCTGCCCCCAGGGCCTGGAGGGGGATCGTGAGAGTTTGGAGACCTGGGAGACTGGGGGGCACCTCTTCCAGCAATGCAACCATTTCTATGCTCTAAGCCTGGGTGGCTGGGTCTTTAACCCTTTCTTGTCTTCCACCCATCATGCCCCCCACTCCCACACCCCAGTCATCAAAGGCCGGTGAGGCCCGGCTCCAGGAGGCAAGCGGCATTATTCACAGGGGTGGGGCCCGGGGAGCTGGGGGAGAAGCAGCCTGGCCTCTGGCTCAGATCTTGGTCATCTGAGAGTGGGACTGGCACCCAAGCTCCCCTGGCTCCAGCAGGACGGGCCCACATTGACAGGGTGCCTCAGCCTCAGCCTCAGCCTCCCCTCCCAGGACCCGACCCCTGGCCTGCCCCAGCTGCCTGCAGCCTCTATCCGCCCTCCCAGGCTGCCAGCCATCCCGAAAGGACCAAGCCAGGTTGGTGACACGGCCCAGAGGCAGGTCAGGGAGTGAGGGGGTGAGGGAGAGGGGGCCAGCCTTGTGCTGGTGGGGGCACTGCTGAGGCTCCGAGGGCTGCCAGTCTGTCCCCACCTTACAGGAAAGGAAACGGAGGCCCAGGCTACCTTTCCAAAGTACACAGCAAGTTAGGTCCTTGAAAACCCAAGGCAGGGATGTTAGGAACCCAGACTCCTTGCTGGCGAGGTTCCCCAAGGGGCACCTGGCTGCTCCCTCTGAGTCTGGTTGGCACCACAGTCCAGTGTGTGCCAGTGACGCTGGATATGGGTGAGCCTGAGGGTGTGTGTTGGGCCTGGTGGGGTTGACGCCAGGGCTGGGAGTGAGAGCCGGGGTTCTCACATAGTGTGGAGGCCGAGAGCCATGTGTAGAGCGAGGCTCTGGACTCAGACACACCCAGGTCCCACTCCAGGCTGTGTGACCTTAGGCAAGTCACTTGGCCTCTCTGAGCCTCAGTTTCCGGAGACGGTGTGGAGGAAGGCGATACCAGTTACCTTAACAGTTCTCTGGGGAGAGTATTAAGATCATTTCTCTCTTTTTTGTTTTAAATATGTTTTTATTTATTTTTAGAAAGTGAGGAAGGGAGAGGGATAGAGAGAGAAAAAAATCAATAAGAAAGGAGCATCGCCCTAACTGGTTTGGCCCAGTGGATAGAGCGTCGGCCTGCGGACTGAAGGGTCCCAGGTTCGATTCCAGTCAAGGGCATGTACCTTGGTTGCCGGCACATCCCCAGTAGGGGGTGTGCAGGAGGCAGCTGATCGATGTTTCTGACTCTCTGTCCCTCTCCCTTCCTCTTTGTAAAAAATCAATAAAATATATTTAAAAAAAAAAAAAAGAAAGAAAGGAGCATCATTGATGGGCTGCCTCCTGCACGCCCCTTCCTGGGGATCGAGCCTGCAACCCAGGCCAAGAATGGAATCTTGACCTCCTGCTTCATAGGTTGACGCTCAACCACTGAGCCACACTAGCCAGAAAAGATCATTTCTGTAGAATGGATACCAATGGAGCACAAAGGGCAAGTGTTGTGGTAGATACAGATATCGCTAATGGCAGTTCTTGTGCAATTGTAATTATTGTTGAATATTGATATGATTTAAATCTGATACCCCTTGGTATCGATAGTGATAGTAAAACGTGGTTTCCATTTCCAGCAAGAAAAGGGCCTGCACATGCTCGCTCTGCCTGTTTCCCTCTCCTCCTTGCCCATGTTTTCCGTGTGTGTGTGTGTGTGTGTGTGTGTGTGTGTGTGTGTGTGTGTAGGGCTGAGGTTCAGGGCCATGGTGACTCCTCCCACACCTCTGAAGTATGACCAAGCTGTGTAGACGGTGTGGGGAGCATTGAAAGGGGAGTCTGGGGACCACCCAGCACGTCAGTTCTCTCTGCCATGGGCACAGGGATGACGCCCAGGCCTGGCTGATGTCCATGAGCCCTCCTCATCTCCAGGTTCCTGTCCACCAGGTCAGGCTGGGTTGTCATCGCCCCCTGCTGGTCAGATGAGGATGGGTATTTAGTGGGGGAGGGGCTCAGTCTCAGGAGACTGCTCCCTGGGACTGCCTAGGGCTCACCACCTGGGTGGGGCCGGGACCACAGGAACAATGGTCTGTTTCAGGCCACCAATAAGCATGATCATTATTAACTGCTGTGTGTTAAGTGCTTTTCCCCCATTATCATCTCACCCCCTAATGACCTATGGGATTAACACTGTTATTATAATAAATTATAATCCCTATTTTACAGCTGAGAAAACAGACTCAAGAGGTGGGGTAACTTATCCAAGGCCATAAGCTAGAAAGGGGCAGAGATGGTTTTGCTGCCCAGATCTGGCCGCCTCCCATAAACCCGAGTGTCACGCTGTCCAGGACTGGCTAACATGGGCACAGGAGGCAGCTGGCACCATGGGAGGCATCGGGAAACCTGGTACTACTTTGTCCACTTGGCTGCTCTGTGACCTTCAGCCAGTCCGTTGCCCTCTGGCCTCAGTTAACCTCGTCTGTAAAATGAGAACTTGAGCCACATACCCGGAGGCCCTTCCTGCCTCTGATTCATTCCCCACCCTCATCTCCTTCCATCAGTAATCCCTTATGATACGGGCACCGCAGGCTAACGAAGGCTCTTAACCTGGGTCCCTGGGCCTCTTGGGGCCCCGTGAAGGGCCTGAAGTTGTGAATGAAAGTGCACCTGAGTGTGTGCGCGCCCCATTTGCATTTTCCAGGGAAAGTGTCCATATCATCATCAGATTGTAATCCCCGACGGCTAAGAATCATTGGTTATCCTAACCTTTTAGAAAGAATCGCCCTAACTCGATCTAAACTTTTAGGGGAATGAGTGGAGCAAGTTGAGTCAGGTGTAAAATTCTCCCCTTCACTCTGTGTGTCCGTCCCCCAGACTTCTGGAGCCACCAGCTCTTCGCCCCAGGCTTCCACCCTCAGCCGCACTGACCTCTGGAGACCCCGCCCCCACTGCTCCGGGTTAGTCTCTGCCTCGGCGCTGACGCTCTGATCCTCTCCCTTGTCATTGCGAGTCTTCATGCTAGTCTTCATCCCCATGTCCTTCCCTGGACCTGCTTCGCCCGGACAGGCCGGTCTTTCCAGAGGTAGGTGCAGTGACCAGGTTGGCCAGTAGGGGTCGCTGGGCTGATGAACCCGTTGAGCATGGGAGGCAGAATCTCACGTCTTATTGGCCCTTTTGGCAGACCCAGGGTGAGGAAAGGAGGCCTGTGTCTGGGTCTGGACCTTCCTCTTGGCAGCTTTTTCATCTGTAAAGTGTAAAGTGGAGGGAGGTGGCCTAGGTTGCTAGGCAACCTTCCATCCCTGAGGTCCTGGGGACCTTGCTGGTGGATGCTGGAGGGAGGGGGTTGTCTTGAACTCCCCTTGGCAGAAGCACTTGGACCAGCATCCTTAGGGAATGGAACAAAACTCCAGAGCCCTTTCCCAAACTTGACTGAGAAAACAGAGCAGCTTAAGGGGAAGCTGGAAGAAAGGAGGGTTCTAAACAGGGCTGCCCCAAGAGCTGCCTGGGAGGCCTCCGGGGGGGGTGGGGGGGCCTTGATTCAGGGCTGATGGGGCCCAGGTGGCGGATGGCCGTGTGCTGGTATGCGGCTTCTGCCAGTGTCTGGAGAAGCCCAGGCAGACCCTGGTGAGAGGGAGAGAAAGCGTTGTCCTACCTTCAGCAGAGGCAGGCCCCGGGAACAGGATGGCGCCTGGGCCGCCTCCCCACTCAGCTGCTGGGGGTCTCCAGTGGGCTCATCCCAGTTCTGAGCCCTCTCTCTCCATCAGTTCCAAATTCTGGGCCCAGGGAGCAGGTGAAGGCCCGGGGGTGAGGGCAGGCCCTGCGGAGAGGCCCAGGGAGGAGTGCCCAGCCGCCCATCCCAAGACTCCCTCCAAGGAATAGGACCAAGTCCTCAAAGGCACAAAAGACCCTCTCCCTCTCCCACCCCACCCCCTTGCCCACTTCATCCAACCCTCTCCCACCCCCACGTGATTAAAGAGCAGGACACAGGCATGACAATGCGGCAGAACATACTCTGAAAAGGTTATAATGAACCTGCAGGAGGGGCGCTGTGCACAGGGTGGGAGTCACAGAGCCCGCCCCCCCCCCCCAGCACAGGAGAACAGGAGGGGCTGAGGCAGGGCACAGCCAGGAACAGGGGAGAAAGGGCGGCACCTGGGGCCCAGAGGAAATCTAGTCGGCACTTGGGGTGGCCCCAGGCTCAGGCCAAGAACAGGGAGGAGGACTGGGGTGGCCTCAGGGTGGCAGTGGCAGGCAGCACAGCCCTCCGGGTGGGACCAGGCACTACAGACCACCTCCATCACACCTCCAGCTCTGGGCATGGCCGGACGGGGCCCACACCCAAGACACCCAAAGGGAGGCCTGTGGCATTCTTTGGGGGTTCCCTTTCCCTGCCCCAGTCAGGGAAGGAGTGGGGTAGGGAGGGCTGTGGCAGTGCTCCCAGCAGAAGCTGCTTCCAAGCTGAAGGTCGGGGATGGGGTCCATTGCATGGGGGTGGGCATGTGCTCACACATGTGGGTGGGCCCCTGAGCGTCTCCCACATCTGTGACCTTGGTCTGACTGGAGAGCTCCGAGGACACCTGTCTGAGGACCCTCTGGGGTTGGCCTTTCTCCTACGAGCTCTCGCTTAGCCACTACTCATGCAGAACAGGCGGCCGCCCAGCGGCTCCCAGGCCTTGAGGGAAATCACCAACCAACCCGCAACACAGGCACACAGAGCCCTGGAGACAATCAGCAGCTGAGCTTATCCACCTCCTCAGGCTGCTCCAGTGTCCGCATGACGGCCTGCCCATACTGGGCTGGACACCCTGCCATGCCCAGCTCCACCTGCCTCGGGCCCGGGGCCATAATACTGCAGCCAGTTACTCTAGCACCTTGCATCTGTGGCCCTGACCCTCTGGGGTCCCTGGGGGGCCAGGCTACTCAGCCAAGGAGAGGGGAGGTGGAGGAGGACAGGGTAGGAAGGGCAGAGTCAGGCTGGGCTCCACCCCAGGGTGAGCTGGGAAGGACACCAGTCACCCCCGCCCCATACACACACACACACACACACACACACACACACACGCACTCCAGCCTGGCACTCCAACTCCCCAGCATGGCCGGTGGGAGAAGGAGGGGGGGCTGGCTGTGCCAGGGGCAGGGGTGGGGACTGAGGTCAGGGCATTTGGCTGAAGAGTCGAGCCAGGACCTCTCTGGAGTGTGAGGCGAGGCAGCCCAAACTCTTCTCTTCCCAGAAATGCAGGACATGAGCAAGTGTCCAGCCTGAGCAATGGGATCCCTGGAGGAGGGATTGGGGGGACAGCGGCCCCTGGGACAGGCTGCGCCCACCCCTCACACACCCACTCCCAGCTGCTCTCATGAGCACTAGTCTAGTCCCCGGGCCTCCTGCAAATCCACATGTCCTTTAGGGCCACTCCAATGGGGGTGGCTCAAGGGCTCCAGGCCCCTTCTGGGCGCCTCCAGGCCATACCCTCTGCTTCCGAGTCCTTGCCCCTGGGGAGGGGCCAGGGCTGCAGGGCTGGCAACTGTGGAGACTTCGTGGCCCCACCGTGGGTTGTGGCAACTTGCAATTCACTTTGGTCTGGGAGAGAAGGCCCCTGTTATCTGTAGAGAAAGAGACAGAAACAGACCTCAGAGAAGAGCCTCTGAGCCGGGTTCAACCAAGACTGGCCATTTGGACAACTTACCGTTGGCCAGGCTGATGGTCAGGAATGGGGACACTTGCCTAGGGGTGCCCACCCCACACCCCAAACTCTAAACCAGACTGCCTCCCCACATCAACCCCTGCCCACACATGTAGGGTAAAGGCCGGAGACACGAAAAGGGCTTGTGGTTTGCCATTGAGGGAGGGGTCGGGGCAGGGATGGGCCACGGCTCGGCCAGTGTGGCAGCAGCTCTGAGCTCCCGGTGGCTTCCGGAACGCAGTTGACAACACTGCTCTTCCTGGGAGTCACCTAGTCCCCAGGCTTTAGAGTCACATAGACCGGGAGCCAGCCCAGCTCTGCCCCGAGCAGCAGCAGGCCCTCGGGGTGAGCTACCCAAACCCTCTGAGCCCCCACTTGCTCACTAGAAAGTGGGGGTGATCTAGCCCCGCGCTGGGGAGCTGGGAGGATTTAATGAAAGGACAAGTGCAAGGAGCCGGGACTTGGGAGGGCTCCAAACATCCCAGCGATGATGACTGTGACCACCATGTCTGTCCAGACTAAGACACCCACTTCCCCAAATTCTGATAAGCCCACAACCGAGGTGCACTTTACATTCGCTGTGATAAGAAAGCCTGGGTGAAAGTCTTCACCAATTGGCAGCCTCTTTTTCTGAAGGGGGGGGGCGTGGTTAAAGAAAATAAGTGGGGCCTCATGTGATGGATGGGGACTACCCCTCACTTCCGGGAAAAGCAGATCCCCTCCCCCTCCAACCCCTGTCTCCCCGCCCATTGGGGGGGGGGGGCAGGCACTCACAGCTCCGTGTCCTCCAGGGCCGGTGGGCGCTCCAGCGCCTGCCTCCGCCTCCGCACGGCCCCCAGGATCTTCTTGCGGGACCCCAGGGGGACGCTGATGCTGCGGAGGTCGAGGTCTGAGCACAGCATCAGGGCTTCCAGGTCGATCTTCTCCTGCCGCAGGAGGGAGGCGAAGTCCTCCAGGTGCAGGGAGGCCAGGAAGGTCTCCAGCGGGCTCGTCTCGGGCTCCAGGTCCTCATCGAGGCCCAAGTCCAGCTCGTCCCAGGGCAGCTCCCCCCCGCAGCTGCGCTCCTGCAGGCTGTTGGCACTGCCCAGGCTGTCGTCGTCCAGGCTGGGGGAGCTCTGCAGCCGGCCCCGCGGCGTGCCCGCGCCGTCCAGCGCCGCGTCCTCCCGGCCCAGCCCCTGCAGCCCGCTGCTCAGGTAGTTCCTGCGGAACACCATGGTGCCCAGGCCCGGGCGGGTAAACAAGGAGTCGTGGCCTGAGTCGGTGCTGACCTCCGAGTGGGCAGGCTCGGCCGCCAGCGTGGCACGGGAGACGCTGTCCTCGTCGGAGAGGAACATGTCCCGGAGCGGGGAGCGCCCCCACTCCTTGGGGTTGGCGTAGTTGCCCTGGCGCACGAACATCACGTCGCTGCCCAGCTGCAGGCCCGAGAGCGAGCGCACGCTCTTGCGGCCGTCCTCCGAGACCTTGAAGGTGCCCTCGCCGCCGTGCTTGCGCCGCTCCAGCCTCCGCTGGATCTTGGTCTTGCCCCTGTTGGTGCCATGCAGGGTGGCCTGCGAGTAGGGCAGGTGGCTGCCCAGCGCCAGGTGCTGCAGCCGGCGGCTCAGGGTGCTGGACGTGAGGCTGGAGAAGCTGAGCGTGTCGGAGCGCTCGGCCAGCTCGCGCCGGTAGCGCCGCTCCATGCGCTCGTGGTGCTTGCGCTGCATCTTGGCGCACTCGCGGATGCGCCGCTCCGCCTCGCGGAAGGCCTTGTCCTTCAGCTTGCCCACCAGCTTGGGGTTGAGGCTGCTCTGCTTGGCCGCGATGGAGTCCAGGTAGCGCACGCACTCCATGTGGCCCTTCATGGCGGCCATGTCCAGCGGGGTGTGGTAGTCGTTGTCCAGGCACCAGATGTTGGCCCCGAAGGACACCAGGAAGGAGAGGCAGTGCAGGTGGCCATTGGAAGCGGCCAGGTGCAGGGGCGTGTTGCCCCAGATGTCACACTTGTCCGGGTCGCCCCTGCAGGGAGAACACGTGGGGAGGGGGGATGAGCCACCGCAGCTCAGGCGGGCCGTCGGCAGTGGCTGCGGGTGAGGGGAGCTCCCAGCCTCCCCCACGGGCACACCGGCGGACCCGAGGGCCTGAGATCTCTCCTGATTCCAGGAGACTCGCAGCCCTGGGCCGCTGGTCGGATGTAGACCTGGCCCCGGGTCCGCAGGGGGTGGGGCGACAGAGAAGGCGGGGCCAGGGCGGGGCTTTCCCCAAGAGAACTGAGGGCTGGGAATCTCAGGGGATGAATAATTGATGCCCAGAGAGAAAGGGGTGAATTATTCATGGGGCCCAGTGGGGAGCTGGCCCAGAGAGGTGGTGGGCCAGGGCGAGTCTGGGTCTCTAGGCAGGCGTGGTGGCGAGCGTGGCTGCGTGTGCGGGGGTGATCGTAGGAGGATGAGGGGTGGTGTGTGCTGGGCCCGAGCCCTGGGTGAGTGCGGGTGCGTGAGGGTGTGTGCCTGCGTGGCGGCGGGCACGGCCATGTCTGCAGGGAGCAGGGCCAGGCCTGGCAAGCCCGAGTGTGAGAGCAGGTGTCGGGTCTTGGCCTGGGCCAGAAGGGGAGCGTGGGGGCAGCCAGGACTCGAGGGAGGAGGAGGGAAGTCTGCAACCGGGGCCCAGCGCCCTCTCCGCCCCGCGGCCCCATCTCTAGGAGCCCTTCGAGGCGGGCCTGACTACGGGACCCGCCCAGCCCCTGCAGCACCCTCCACACCAGCAGGGTCCCCCCAGCACGGCAGCCTCCCGCTGGCTCCTCCAAGCTCTCCCCTCCCGCAGGAGCCCAGCTCAGTGCCTCTGCCTCGGGCTAATGAGGCCACAAGGCCACCCCTCAGGGCTGGAGAAAGAATCGCCCCTTTGTCACTACCGCTCCCTGAGCAACCCCCTCCTCACTTCCCTTCCAAGTTGCCAAGTCCCGCAGGACCATGTGGGGAGGGGCTGCTGGGCATCTGGTGTCCACACCGAGACACCACCCTTGCCCTTTGTGGGAGTTGGGGGGGGGGGTGAGTCCCCCTGAGGGAGGGGCAGGAGGGCAGGATCACGTGTGTCCTCTTGGGGTGGAGAGGGGCCAGTCTTAGCCTTTTGGAACATGGTTCAGCTGTCTGGTTGTAGGGGCTGCCCACCCCCCCCCCCGCCCCCCACCTGCTGGGCCCCAGGAACAGCCACCCAAGGCGGGCAGGGGGTTCCCCCACCCACCACATAGTCAGGCCACAGGCCAGCACCTGGCGCTCCACCACGTGCCCAGGACCCTCCTAGGGCATCTCCTCCTCCTCCTCCTCCTCCTCCTCCTCCTCCTCCTCCTCGTCTCTGTCCAGGCTGCCCTGGTGTCTGTCCGCTTCAGCCTGCCTTCTCTTTCTAAATCCGCTGGGGGCGGGGAGTTGTCCACAAAGCCCTTCAGCCCCAGGAATCCCCTTCAGTCCCTGAACCCTGCATTCCTCAACGGCTACCCCCAACCCCTTCCCTGGCCCTGACGCCTGGGCTCTATGCTCCCCCTCCCCCTAGACAATTCCAAAGGGAGGGAGGGGAGCCTTCCGTGGGGGAGGGGGCAGCGGGAGTTGCGGGCTGGCTGAACCCAGTGACATTTGGTGCTGTGGGCAATGTCCATAAATCCCGGCAGGGAGTCAATAGAGAGAGTGTGAGCCCAGCCACGGGGCTATGGGTGGACACTGCTGGGCGAACCCTCAGATCCAGGCTGGGTGGGGCAGCGGGGACCCCTCCTTTCCTAGCCTCCCTCTGTCTCCTCTGAGGCGTCGGCACCTTTCTCTCCCCTTCTCACTGTGCTTCTCACACTTGCTCGAAGGTGCCGCTCAGGCAGGAAAACCTCTTCACTCTCCCCCCTCCCCCTGGTAGCCTCTTCCCACAAGATAAATC
>NW_005873929.1:0-8203 GCF_000147115.1 Myotis lucifugus | reverse complement strand
CCCACAAGCATGAACCCCCAAATCCTAGCCCTCCTCTCCTAGCCCCATATCCAGGTCACAAGTGTCACAGGCCTCAGCCGGTGTCCCCCTCCCTCCCAGACTGCCAGGCCCCAAGGTCCCACCCCAGGGTCCGTCCCTAGGGAAGGGGGTGGCTCAGCGGAGAGGGGCCTGGGACCGGGAGGGGCTGGGGGCTGAGAGCGCGGACGCTCTGCCCTCTCCCCTGCGGGGCCGGGCTGGGCACTCACCCCCGGCTCACGATGAGGCGCAGCGACTCCAGGTTGCCGTGGTAAGCAGCCCAGAGAGTGGGGGTCATGCCATCCTCGTCGGGGGCGTTCAGCTCCTTCCGGGTGGCCTCCTTGAGGAGCTCCAGGTAGCCGTCCCGGGCCGCCCGGTGGTACTGGTCGTTCATGGCTCCCGACTTGGGACGGGGCGGGCCAGCGGCTCGGGGAAAGGCCCCCCGCGGGGCAGGTTTTCGGGGTTAGGACCGAGGCATGGGGTGGGGGGAGGGGGCGGCGGGGGCCGGGGCCGCCAGCGCCGCTGCCGCAGACGGTGGGTGCGGAGCGCAGAGCCGCCGCTACTCCGACATCTGAGCCGCGCACCGGCCGGAGGGGGAGGATCTCCCGCGGCCCAGGGAGCCGCCCCGGGCTGCCCCTGGGTCCTAAACACCCTGGGCCCGAGAGCCCTGGGGTGACCGGGCGAGGCCCTGCCCTCTCCCCAAAAATGTCCACCCCAGCTCCCTGCGCAGTGAGGACCTGTCTAGAGACAGTCCCAGGTCTGTCCTCACTAGAGCCCGGGTGCGCGGCTCCCGGTGTCTCCACGCATCCAAGGAACGGGCCGAGGGCCGGGCAGGGGTGTCCGCGGCAGTCCCGACCCCTGGGGCAGCGGGCGGGAGGGGGTTGTTAGTACCAACCGCGGGACCGGCAGCGGGTAGAACCCGGCGGTCCCGTCCGCCGTCCGCTCCCGCGGGGTCAGCAGACTCTCCAGCAGGGGGCGCTGGAGACCCGCGCGGACTCCGCGCGCCGCGGGAGGACTTGTATCCAAGCTCGACTTGGGCGCAGCCAGCGGAGCAGGGGCAGGCGGGCAGGGGCCGGGGGGCAGGGGCAGGAGGGAGAGGGGACTTGGATCGCTGAGAGGAAGCCGGGCAAAGGGGCACGAGGGGCCAGAGTTGGGGCAGCAACAGAGGCGCACAAAGGTACAGGGCGCACCGAGGGCGTTGCGGTGCCCCCAGGTCCTTGGGGCATCCACTGAACATAAGTTCTCAGGGTTCCGGGGCGCCAGGGCGTGGAGGGCCGGGGTGCCCTCTGGGTGCCGCAGTGCGGGGCCGTGCCGGGCCTGGCCCGCAGAGGTGACGGGGCGGCCGGGGTGGGGGTGGGGTGGGGCGCCTCTTAACGGGTAAACATAAATCTCCTTATCTGGCTCCCGCGCTCTTCCCTACATTCAGCTCGGAGGGAAGATGGATCATGTGCGTGGGACTGAGAGGTTTATGGAGCTGAGCTCCGTCCGCTGTAAATCACGCTGCCTTCCCCGCTATAAAGCGCGCGTCCAGCCCGGCGTGGGAGAGAGGCGCCGCTCGCCACCCTCTGACCCCCAGCTCAGCGCGGGCTCCGGGCGCAGCGAAGGTGGGTGCCCGGCCAGGGGCGCAGGGACTGGGGAAGTGGGGACCTGGGACGGGGTCCAACGGGGCTGCCGCCGCTCGAGACCCGCAGTCTCCGCTTTGCTCTTCCCCGTTCCCGGCGCTTCCTCTATTCCCACCTCCCACACCCCCAACCCCCACAACCACCCCCCCCCGCGGGCAACCCCCTCTGAGTCAGGGAATTCCTTGGCCCCCAAATCTAGGGAGAGCTGGGGGGATTGACTTGGGGTCTTTTTCATTTCTTCCTCGGGGGGCCCCGCAACCTCCTGCAGTCGCCCCGACCATGTCGGAAGAGCTGGCCGCCGCCCCAGGAGAGCCCGCGGGCGCCGCGGACGGGCCCCCGCGAGGTGTGGAAGAAGGGCGGCCGCCTGCTGTCGGTGCTGCTGGCCGTGAACGTGCTGCTCCTCGCCTGCACGCTCGTCAGCGGCGGCGCCTTCAACAAGGTGGCCGTGTACGACACCGACGTGTTCGCGCTGCTCACCACCATGATGCTGCTGGCCGCGCTCTGGATCGGCTTCTACCTGCTCCGCACCGCGCGCTGCGCCGACGCCGTGCCCTATCGGGACGCGCACGCGGGCCCCATCTGGCTCCGAGGTGCGGGGACAGCGAAGGCGGAGGTGGGGTGGGCCAGGCAGGGAGCTGGAAGCTGGGGCTCTCCGAGGATTTGGGGAGTGAGTGCGTGGAGGGAGAGGGGTTAGACGTTCCCCTGGCAAGACTAGATGTGGCTGAGGGAGGGTGGGCTGCCGGTGAGGGAGAAGAGGAAGGGAGAGGGTGCGGGAGGGGAGGTGAAGGGGGACCTCTTTGCTCTGTCAAAGATCAAAAAAGGGTGGTCCTGGGAGACCCTCTGATGGAGAGCTGAACACAGCTGACAGCTGCAGCTAAAAGAGCCTATCGAGGGCCCTTCTCCCTGTCTATTTAGCCCCAGAGAGATGGGAGCTCAATGGGCCATCCTTCCATCCACCCACTCAATCATACACTTATCCTTCCAGACCCACTCATCTTTCAGCCCATCCATTCACCTCTACACCTATTCATTCATCCACCTAGCCTTCCAGCCAGCCACTGTCGAACCCATTCACCCATCCATCCATCCATCCAACCATCCATCCAGCCATTGATCTAGTCATCTCTCCTCAGACCCATAAGCCTCCTCTCCCGCCTGTCTGA
This sequence comes from Myotis lucifugus, assembly GCF_000147115.1. Lineage (NCBI taxonomy): Eukaryota > Metazoa > Chordata > Mammalia > Chiroptera > Vespertilionidae > Myotis > Myotis lucifugus. The sequence continues at coordinate 5,403 of NW_005873929.1, read as the reverse complement.
TCCACCTCCCCCCATTCCCAGGTGGGCTGGTGCTGTTTGGGGTCTGCACCCTGGTCATGGATGTCTTCAAGACGGGCTACAACTCCAGTTTCTTCGAGTGCCAGTCGGCCATCAAGATTCTGCACCCTCTCACCCAGGCTGTGTTTGTCGTCCTCCAGGTGGGTGGGTGGGTGGATGGGTGGGAGGAGGGTCCTTGAATGTGGTGGTCGGGAACCAGCACCCAGAACGGGGTCAGGAGGGCTGAGCTCCACCCTTATTCTACCCTCAACAGTCAGATAATGTGGGGATAGGACTGCAGAGATCATGAGGCACTTGGCAGCACTGGATAATGAAGTCACATCCAAATGTGAGGGCCCACTCGGGGGCCTGTGGTTTCACTTCAGCCTGAGCAGTGCCACCAGTTCGCACCTGAGAGGTGTGAGCCGTGTCAGCCATCCTGTCTCCGAGAGCCTGGCCTGCCCTCCCTGTGTGCCCGTGGAGGGCATCAGTCTCAGCCCAGGGTCCCGCCCTGGGCATGGCCAGTTTGGCCTCAGCCTAGGCCACCTATACAGTATTGTGTATTTGTTCAGGAAATAAGATAGGCTGTACCTGGGGTTTTTCCTAGATGTTCAAATATATATATTTTCTTTATTGCACATATAACACTTTGAAAGATCTTCCTACCAAGCTGAGGCAGGACTGGCCTCCCTGGGACCAGACCTACCCAGCCCTGTAAGACCAGAATGACCATGTGTATGGTTTCTCCCCTGAACCATCATCCCCGGGGCCAGTTGTCCACAATTCAACACATTTCTGACTGGAATTCATGTCGTTTCAGTCTTTTACATGTTGTGGGTTTGAAGAATACTCAGGAGAAAGGAAAACACAGAGACCCCACACAGCAAGGACTGGCTGGCAGCCAGAGGAGGGCGAGGCCTTGCAGGGCAGCCCAGGATGAAGACGGGGCAGGGGGTGTTGCCAAAGCAAGTGAGAAGTCACCAGAGAGCCTTCCTACCTTGGCCAAGACCTTGCCTGAGGCTGGCCTCGCTCCCAGGAATAAACAACCAGACACTCAAACTCTGCCGGGCCTCGACCCTGCAAAAAACAAACATGAGGACCAGAAAGACTTATAGGTGACATTTTACCAATTATTAAAGAACAGAGCACTGTTTAATGTGAATTGTTCCTGGCCTCATTTTGTGGAGTTAAAATAAACTTGATAACTTAGTGTGAGGGCTTTAGCGGTAGAGTGAGCTTGCTGGGCGTGGACGTGGGCACTTGAGTTCAGCTGTGTTTGCTCTGCAGAGTAATTGACCTCGCCACTCTCTCTCCACCAGACTTACTTCCTCTGGGTCTCTGCTAAGGACTGTGTTCACGTCCACCTGGATCTGACCCGGTGAGTGCCTGTCCAGCGCTCATGGCCCTGGGCATGCCAGTGCTCACCTTCTGTGAGAGATGAGGGCTGCCAACCTGGGCCTGGGCCTCTTTCTGTCCCTTAGGTAGCCTGATTTCCATTTCCATCACCCCGTGCAGTGGTGTGTGTGTGTGTGTGTGTGTGTGTCGCGGATGCGCACCTGCATGGCTTTGGTGGGATGGGCTGTGCAGTGCACTAAATGTTCTTTTTCCCAGGAGAGGGAGCAGGGTAGCCTGAGCCCCTGGGTACCCCCCCCCCCCCCAGCATTCCTGCATCCCCACCAGGCTGTTTCTTCCAAACTCCGCTTCCTGTTCACACAGGGGCCTGACTGCTTTCTTGTGTCTCACCACCACCTCCCACTGTAGCTCCCAAGATGAGCCAAAGGGTCTCACTGGCCTCTTTGCCCTCCCTCCCCAAACAGGTGTGGCCTCATGTTCACACTCACCACCAACCTGGCCAACTGGATGGCGGCCGTGGTGGATGAATCCGTGCACCAGGCCTACTCCCACAGCAACGCCAGCCACGCCCGCCTGGCTGCCGACCGTGAGTGCCACGCCAGATGCCCCCTGGCCCTGTGACCCTGGGCCTCGGGCTGGGGGCTTTGTTGGCTTGCAGAGTGGACCTCTGCGCCCTCCCAGGAGAGCTACCTCCTGCTCCAGGCTCTGGCTCTGACGCTGACCTGTGGGCGTAGGTGACACGGAGGGCCCTTCTGACCCTGGAGAACACAGCCTTGGTCCCACTGTCCGGGTCCCCATTCCACTAACGAAGGGGCTCGGGCTCCCAGAAGAAAGGGCAAGGGCGATGGGACTGGAGGGAGGGGGAGGGAGCAGAGTGTCTTGATGGCGGAAGCAGGGATCAGATGGAGAGCCCGGCAAGGAGAAGCTAGAAATACAGTCACGTTGGCAATGGTGGCCGTCCACTGAGCTCTGCATGCCAGGTGCCGTGCCAAGTGTGTGAAACCTCATGGTACTTAACCCTCACAGCTCCCTGTGAGGTGAGTAGCAGCAATATTCCCATTTTCCAGGCGAAGAAACTAAGGCACAGCGAGGTTGTACAGCTTGCCCAAGGTCACGGAGCTTGAAATCGGGCAACTAGTGTTCAGATCCATCTTTGCTTTTAACCAAAATGCCATCCCGAGGAAGAATGGGGTACTGTCCCCCTGGTCCTTCCTACTTCTCGGGACTTCTCTAGGCCCCCCCAATAGTCAGGAGCAGACTAGATGACTAAGTCCATCTGGACTTCACCTGAAGACACAGGCACCCACCCCCCCCAGTGTGGGAGAGTCCAGGAAGGGAAAGCGTGGGCCCAGGCCCCCGCCCCCCCGAGACCCCCAGCCCAGCAAGACTGACAAAGGGCCACCTTTTACACACAGGAGGGTCCTGAGGGTGGCAAAAACCAACCTGGGGAGGCAGCCAATGGAATGTGCTGGGGCTGCGGGGGCACAGAGAGGCACGCCGGTGAGGTACCTGCCCCGGCCGGGCTCAGAGTCAGGTCATGTGCGTCAGCTCTGCCATCACAAGTCACTTTGCCTCCATGAGCCTCAGCTTCTCCATCTGCAAAACCAGCTGGCACAGTACCTGGGATCGAAAGAGATGTTTGCCAAGGCCCAAGGCACCGTACACAGCACGGGCTGGGTGCAGGACAAGGTCCCTTTCAGTGTGGTCCAGGCCAGGTGACCGGGGGTCAGGGCCCAGACCTAGGCCCAGCAGCTGGCTTTCCGGGCTGCATCAGATGCTGGGGAGAGCTCAGAGGAAGCTGGAACTTTCGGGGTTTCCAAGAGGGCCACCTTCTACAAGACCAGAACCTCGCCGACGTCAGGCAGCCAGGGGTCATTCCTGGGGCCGGGGGGACAGATGGACAGTGTTTTCCTGAAGGAATGGGGGGAAGTGGGCAGCTTTGCAGTTCAGTGTTTTGTTTTTTAAATTGAGCACTGGCTATTGTTTGCTGATGTGTCCCGCAGTCTCAGGCACACAGTAGGTGTTCAATAAACATGTGTGGGATGAATGAACATGCCAAGCCCAGCGTGGGCGTTTGGGGTATGGTAGTGAATGTGGCAGAGAGAGAGGTCACAGTCTAGGGGTGAGGCTCTTCAGATGGGGCCCCTCCTGGAAGAGGGGTGGGCTGTACAGCTCTGTGCCCGTCTCCCCACAGCAGAGCGTGTGGGCAGCCAGGCTGGAGGCGACTGCGCCTGCGCCACGACCGTCTGCCAGATCTTCGAGCGGGGCTACTTCTACCTGTACCCCTTCAACATCGAGTACAGCCTCTTCGCTTCCACCATGCTCTACGTCATGTGGAAGAACGTGGGCAGGCTGCTGGCCTCCTCCACCCACGGCCACGGCCACACCCCATCCCGGGGCAGCCTCTTCCGGGAGACATTCTTTGTGGGCCCAGTCCTGGGCCTGATGCTCCTCCTGGTGGGGCTGGCCGTCTTCGTCATCTATGAGGTCCAAGTGAGTGGGGACGGGGACCACACCCAGCAGGCCCTGGTCATCTACTACAGCTTCAACATCGCCTGCCTGGGGCTCATGACCTTGGTCAGCCTGAGCGGCTCGGTCATCTACCGTTTTGACCGCCGGGCCATGGACCACCATAAGAACCCCACACGCACCCTGGACGTGGCCCTGCTGATGGGCGCCGCCCTGGGCCAGTACGCCATCTCCTATTACTCTATCGTCGCCGTGGTGGTGGGCGTGCCCAGGGACACGCTGGGGGCGCTCAACCTCGCCCACGCGCTGCTCATGATTGCCCAGCACACCTTCCAGAACGTGTTTATCATTGAGAGCCTCCACCGGGGCCCGCCAGGGGCTGAGCCCCACGACGCCCCTCCCAAGGAACCCTGCCTTACCTTCGCCAACCCGGACGCCCTCCACACTTTGCCAACCTGCCCACCCACCCCCAGGTCGGTGAGCCCCAGCCTGGTGGGCCCTCAGGAAGCCACGGCCATCTTCCTGGCCCCCCGGGCCCACTGGAGACGCCGATGCCTGAAGGACATTTCTCTGTTTCTTCTGCTCTGCAACATCATCGTGAGTACCTGGGGGGGGGGGGGTGCCTGGGGCCTGGGGGGACCAGGAAAGAGGTTCTTTCAGGGTTAGTCACTTGGCCTCTCTGTCTTGGCCTCAGCCTACTCGAGAATCTATGTCTGTCTAGGGAACGAGTAGGTTCCGAAAGGGTCAGGTGCAGCCGGGCAAACAGCATCTCAGCACCCAGAGGACGGAGTCCTGGCATTCCGGCAGCCAGGCAGCCACCACAGGAGCCGGAAGGGTCCCAGGGAATGCTGGGGAGGGAGGGGGAGTGGGCAGGGCCGAGGGGAGAGGGAGCTGTGAGAACTGATGTGGGGAGTGGGGGCCCTCACCCTCAGGTGGGAGGTGTGACTGCTCCTGGGAGCTCATGACCAGCCTGCTGCTTAGAATAACTGGGGCAGCGGCAGGAAGCAGCGGAGAGCAGTGTAAGTGCGAGCGGTCGATTAGCAGCCGCAGGCTGGCCCGGAAGGGGGGCGCCCACAACAGCACCCCCTCCCCAGTGATTCAGCAAAGCCCCTGACTAAGAGAAACTCCTCTGGACCCCAGCAGACTTCACCCCACACAAATATGCACCGTGCATGGAAACTGTCCTCACAAGGGTGCACCCCACTAGAGGAGCACCCCTAATGTAGCTACCACCCCACCGCACAGACCTAATCCCAGGGGAAACCTCTGACACAGAAACACGCGCCCATGTGAGTACTTCCCAGAGAGAGACACACCTAGAGAAATTTCACTCGCTATGAATATAGTCCTTCCAGATATCACCTTCAATAGAAAACAATACTCGTAATATAGGAACAGCCTTGATGTGGGTTTATCAACGTAAAACATCTCCAGAGAGATTCCACCCCATGAAAAACACCAACAATCCATCCTAACTGGGGTGCATTCTTAGTGAAGTCCCCACTGTACATATTACCCGTCCTATAGGAAGTCTATAGAAAAAGAGGGCCCGGCAATCTCCCAGCTACCAGTGGAATCTATCCT
>NW_005873928.1:7807-19190 GCF_000147115.1 Myotis lucifugus | reverse complement strand
TAAGCTGATGATAGTGGTAGAGTCTTCTAATAGGCGAGATATATAGTATGTGTATTTTCTTTTATGATATTATATACAGAAACGACTGAGACTCACCAAATTTTGGTAATGTAATATTTGTATCCTTTGCTGGAGTCAGCTTTGAGAAACTAAGGGTAAAACTATTATTCTTATACTATAACCAATCCCATGAAACTAAAGTTAAAATAGGGAGCTAGTTAATTCCATCAACTTCCCTGTTCCCCAGTCCTCCCTTACCAGTTACCACCTCCCCTCACCCCACCCTACACACACTTCCTTTGCTATATTTTAGGAAATTTTTTTCAACCTCATTTCTTCTCCCTCCTGTTTTCTCAGCTTTGTAATTTTGTATAACCTTTCTAATGCTTTCCTGTGGATTATGCTAAAGTATAATAAATAAATCACAGTTGAATTTGTAGAAAGACCTTATACCATCAAACCGTAGTTAACAGAAACTGATAGGTCTTTTTAAAGAAGTATGATGTTAACTCTGCTCTCTTTTCCATTTCTCCTTAGTACTTTAGTGTTTTCTTCTTTGAACAGTTTCAAACTTCTAATTTTCTCTGTTATACTGAATAGTTGAATGGCATGTAATTATCAAATAAAATTCCCAATCTTGTTGTTCAAGTAGTCAGCTTTCTCCTCCACTATTATATAAATTTTATTATCAAGTGATTATTAAGTATATTTTATTTAAAAATCTCTCAAGTCTTAATTCCAGGTTATATATAGGGTGTCCAAAAATGTATATTTTAACAGCTCAATTTTGAAAATGTATTTTAATAAACATTGCCTTTATAATTATTCAAAGTATGTGTATACATTTTTGGGACACGCTATATTTTAAAAATGGTGCAAGTTTTATTCTCATGCTTACTTTAAGAGTCTGTTAACATGGAATGAATGCCCCTACGCAACTTTCATTTTTCTGTCTTTGATTTATTGTTAAACTTCATAAGCAAACAAGAAGCCCAGAGTTTTATCTTCTGCCTTCTTTGTCATTTGCAGAATACCTTGGTGATTGCCCCCATGAAACAATATTACTTTCAGGAGTATGTTTTTTAAGAGAATTTTGTGATGGTGCTATTTATTTTCATCCATCTAATATTTAGGATGCATTTCGGTGTTCATTTTAGCCAAGTCTTAACAGATTAATTTTTACTAATTTATAAAATTAAACATAGCAGTTCTGAAGATAAATGTATAAACGGGCCTACAAATGGCAGCCGTGCCTTTGCTGCTTCTCAGGAGAGAGTGTTCCTGGAAACCTGGAAACCTGCGAACCTGAGCGGAAGCCTTTGCTTTCCCATCCTCCTCGAGCCTAGCAGGCTGCAGGGAACGTGGACTTTCTCTTCCTCCATAGCCAGAATAAGAGATGAGGGTTGCAAAAGGCATCTTTTCTGGACATTTTTTTTAAAGTAAATAATTAATAGGTGTAAAGAGAGCAGAGTGCCTGAAGAATGGCTCTGTGTATAACACATCCAACAGCGACTTGGGCTTACTCCTCACGGGTGGCAGGATACTATGACCTTCCTGTGACATTATGCCCTATACATGAAAAATAAAAAGTAAATATTTTAAATTTTAATATATTTCCTTATTTATTTTTTCATATATATTTTTATTGATTTTAGAAAGGAAGGGAGAGGGAGAGAAATAGAAATATCAATGATGAGAAATAATCATTCATTGGCTGCCTCCTGCATGGCACCCCCACTGGGGATGGAGCCCACACCACCAGGCATGTGCCCTGATTGGGAATCAAACTGAGACCTCCTGGTTCATAGGTAGACGCTCAACCACTGCGCACACTGGTTGGGCATATTTCCTTATTTTAAAAAATGAGGATTATAGTTAACAATGATCTGAACTTAATTTGTCAAGATCTGTAGCATTTCTCTGAGAGATATAACTGTGAAAACTCTTCATATTGAGTTTCATTCTTTTATACTCCATTTTCCCAGCCCCATTTATTGAAGAAAATGTCTTTTCTCTATTGAGTAATCTTGGCTGCTTTGTCAAATATTAGTTGACTATGTATGCTTGGGCTTTATTTCTAGGCTCTCAGTTCTGATCCATTGGTCTCTTTTCTGTTTTTATGAAGAAAGCATTTTTAATCATTGAATTATTATATTGTGTCCTTTGCTTAGGGTGTCCCAGTGATGGCAATAAGAAACAAAATGATATCAGAAGGACTAGACCCAGATCTTCTCGAGTAAGTAATTCTTCTAATATAATGATATTACCGCCGAGATGTTTAATATATCAGTTATAATAAAAAGATTTCAAACGATATATTTTTCCTATACAGTATTTTATAGTTGAGGGAACTACATTCATAAATAGTTTTACAAGAATGAAAAATCTATCCTATGCTGTTAAAACCATCCTTTGCACATTTAAGGGCAGTTATAGTAGATCAGTGATGAATCTATATATCCAGAGAGATGGAATTTGATGGCAGTTTTGTTGCACAGCAGTAGTGTCCTCAAGAAGCAGTGGTGTTTTTCTCTCCATGCTACCTTTTTCTTTTTTTTTCTTTTTTAATTATCTACCAGATTTTTGTTTAATACCTTAATATATAGGAAATTTACCAAGATCTAAGTTGAGTCAGATTGAGAAATAAATAAGGTAAAGTCACTCTAGGTCCACATTAATGATTATTATGGAACTAGATATCAGTTTTTGTGAGTTTTATAATATATTTTTGAGAAATGCTATAAATATGTGGCTCAGAAATTTGTCAATAATTTATTTCATCCAAGCAAACCTTGCTACATAGCTCATCCTGGATAAATATATATATCTTAATGGATTATTCAGAAGTAGTCTGTTTTGCAAGTATCTGGATACTTGTAAAAAGTCTTTCCAGTTTGGGGTTTTGGTCCACCCCGATGTACTTAGCTGTGTGTTCCAGGCGTTTGTATTCTACTAGCAATATACTGCTTTGTTATTTTTCTTGGCTCTCAAGCCCTTCAAGAAACTGTGCATTTTGCATGTGAAACACCATAAAACAATCTTTTTTTCTTATTTTATCTTCTAAAATATGAAATTTAAGAATTTTTTAAAAGTCTACAAGAACTGATTTCCAACATGTATCTACATTTAGTGTATATCCAAGTAACTGAAGTCCAATGGCATAGGTTGGTAATTTGAACTAAGACATCTCCAGGATATTTGACATTTGTTCTGGAAATTCTGACACACACTTTAAAAGCAGATGGATTGTGACATATATTAGAATGTGAATTGAACATATGGGTCCAATCCATTTTGGTACTCATTGACATATATGTTATAAATATATTTAACATTGACCAAGGCCTCCTTTTTGCTTCTGGAAATACACAGTAGACGAAATACACAGTAGAAAGCTAAAATGACTTTTAAAAGTCTGATTTTTTTTCTCTAGAGAAAATGTAATAAATAGAAAACTAGCAGCCCTACAAGCATCAGCAGATGCTGGCTATCCACTCCTTTTACCTCTTATTGGCTTTACGTTATCCCTTGCCCAGACTGAACCTTCATAATCCTTTACTTAACCAGCTGCCCACACTAGCAACTTGAAAGTCATCCTTGATTGTGTCCTCTTCCCTACCCCAGACTGTCAGTCACTACGATAGTCTCAATTTTAATATCCCTTACATCTGACCACATACCTCCATGCTCATTGCTGCTTAGTTCAAACTCTCATCATCTCTCACCTGAATTATGATAGTAGCTCCTGATTGGTTTCCCAATTCTCTTTTCGTCTGTCACTAAAGCTTGAGTGTTTCCATTAATACTTCATTCTTGCTTCAAATCTTTGTGTGACGCTCCATTACCTTCAGCATGTAGTCTAACACTAGAATTACATATAAATGCTTTTGTCATCAAGACCCAGATTCTCACTCAAGCTTCATTTCTTGCCACTGTTCCATATCACCTCTATTGTGTAGCTGTAACACTACTGGCTCTTCTCTGATTGTATCATTTTCCTATTCCCTTTTGATGTCTTTTAATGTTTTCTTTCTTCTCCATGGAACTTCCTTCCCCCTTCTTATTGGCCTGGCTAAGTTCATATTCTCCAAGACTCCATTTAGGTGTCACTACCCTAAGAAGTTCATGGATGACTACCGAGGGGAGAACTCCCGGTACCCCCAATCCTTCCTTGGTATATCTCACTTAGCAAGTTTGAGGGTATGTCATTGTCTTTAAATGTTAAGAAACATTTGGTTACAAGGTGGTGCCAAGTTTTAGGGTAGAATTCCAGTAACAGTTAAAACATCGTCTTACACGAAAGCTGCTCCTCAACCACAGCCTGGAGCTGGAATTCTGACCCATTACCTCATAAGTCCAGGCCATTGGTCACAAGGGGCACTGGTTGGAGTGGGGGTGACTCACTATAACTTGTCACCACCACTACTAGACCAGCTCCAACGACACTTAGCCAGATATGAGAAGTGGAATCAACTGCCTTGTTAAAGAGGAATTTTGGCGCTTGGAGGATCATGTTTACCTAAAAGTTAAGGAGCCTCACGCTGGAAGAAAGCTCTTGGCTGATGAGGGAGAAGAAAATGTGCCACCCAAGTGAAGAGTGTACTTTTATTTAGAATCTTAGGTACATATTAAGCCTCAGCCAAGAACTCTCAGTGAAAGATTGTTCTGTTTCTTTTTTCTTTTAAAGTATTAACTACACTTTTTTTATTAGCCTCAGATAGTAAGACAGATTCATATAACTTAGAAAAAATAGTCAAGATAGTCTGTACTGAGCAAAGAGCAAAGCAGAAATAAATACTGATCAGAAAATAAATTATTTGATTATGTATAAAATTTCAGTAGTAAAGAGTACATAATTTTAAACTAAAGCAGTTTAACATGCTAAAGGAGAAGAGAGCCTGCCTATTTTCCTAGAAAAATGTCTATCACCGAATTTTAGGAAGTCTATGAAACTGAAGTAAATGCCTGATAATTACCAGGTTTTTGTTTGCTACTTCTAAGTGATTATTTTTAAAGTTTGCTACTTCTTTGTGATTATTAATAAATGGTTTTTGTTTGCTACTTCTAAGTGATTATTTTTAAAAATCCAAGTTTTCAAAAATAACAATAGTTATAATTAACCAAGAGTCAGTCCTGTTAGTTTCCAATGCCACTAAAATAAAAAGATATATGAAAGCTCAACCAGCTGAGACCCACCAGCCAGGCGAGAATAGATCTTTAAAGTTCTCATAACAAGAAAAAAGTTTTTGAAGTTATATATGGGGTGGATGTCAACTAGAATTAATGTGTGATGGTTTCACACTATATACAAATAACAAAATGTATTATATACCTAAAACTAATTTTATGTTATATATCAATTATATCTCAATTTTTAAAAATGAATGAAGACAAACAATACAAGTTTTGGCAAGGACGTGAAGAAATTGGAACACTTATGTACTATGTATAAATGATATAGCCACTATGGAAAACAGTCTGGCAGTGCCTCAAAAAAAATAACCCTAGAATTACTATGTAATCTGGCAGTTCCACTTCTGAGCATATACCTAAAGGTGAAAGCCAGAACTCAAGCATATACAGGGTGGGGCAAAAGTAGGTTTACAATTGTGAGTACAGAAACACAGAGTTTAATCTTGTATTATTATTTATTGATTATTGTATTACTTGTCATCTGAACAACTACACACCTACTTTTGCCCCACCCTGTATTTGTATACCCATGTTCATAGTAGCATTATTCACAGTAGCCCAAAGGTGGAAACAACCCAAATGCCTATCCACAGATGAATGGTCAAACAAAATCTACTATGTGCACACAATGGAGTATTATTCAGCCTTAGAAAGGAAGGAAATTCTGATACATGCTATAACATGGATGAACCTTTGTTATGATAAATGAAATAAGCCAGTCACAAAATGACAAACACTATATGATTCCACTTAGAATAGTCAAATTGAAAGACAGAAGTAGAATAGTAGTTGCCAAAGCCTGGAGGGAAAGTGTGTAGGGGAGTTATTACTTAACGGGTATAGAGTTTCAGTTTTGCAAGATGAAGAGAGTTCTGGAGATGGTGGTGATTATTACATAACAACGTGAATATGAAGTAAATGACTACATAAGAATCCCAAACTGGTGCAATTGCAGTGAAAACTTATTTTATATAACTTTTCCCTATCCTTCACTTATTACTCCTGCCAAATTATCTGATGTCATCTACATTTGCACCGCAATATACCTTACCCTCTAGCTACTGAATGGCTTCCAGCTTCCTAATGTAGCATCATACCATTCCCATTTTTTCTCTTTACTCAGATTCTCATCCCCACCTATTCCCACATTTTTTGTTTCTGACAAACTCCTACTCACATCCCAAGACCCTGCACAAGTATCTTCATCTCTGGAGTTTTCTCTAACCAACCCTAGTAGAGTGAATTACTTTTCTTTTCACACGTGTAGCTTGTACAACTGTGTTTGTGTGTATCACACTGTATAATAATAATTGATTGCATTTCTATCTCCCCCCTAAAATATCAGCTTGTGCAGGGCAGGAACTGTTTGGTTTTCATCTCTGTATCTCTGGCACCTACCACAGTTCCTGGCAAATAGTAGGCACATGATAATGATGAGAATAATAATAATTCTACAATAAAAATAATAGAAAATAACATTTAATATACTTACTATATGCCAGATATTATTCAGTATACTTTACACTTAGTGATTTATTTTAATCAACACAACAATCCAGTCAGTTGGGTACAGAGTGGTTGAATAGCTTCCCTAAAGTTGCCTAACAAATAAGTAGCAAGGCTGGGATTTGAACTCAGTCAATCTGACTTCATAGTCTTTGTTCTTAACCACTATGCCATACAGCATTATATACATCAAAAAGTGGTTACACACATAAATCAATTAATTTTATTTGTTTCACTCTCTTCTAGGCCTAAGCTACTTTTACCCTTTTCTTAAGTAGCATTTATTTTAGGGGAGTTGTGTACATTGTTTTATTTGTTTGAGGTGCCATAGATACTAATGTAATTTGATGTAATAGTCAGATAATTCCCTCTAGCAAATTTTCCTTTTTAAACAAAGTGAAGACAATAAGAAATCAACTATATAGCAAAGAGAAACTTACTGGGAAAATGTGCCTGGTATTCATGCCCACTGCTTCTAGAGTTCTTGCTTCCATGGGTAGTGATGAAGACTGTGGTCCCATGTTAGTATTTTAGGCAGACAGAGCATCAGTCCAAACCTAGAAATGCTGTGGCCAGCTTTAAAGTTGTGCTGTATTGAGTGCATATGTTTTCCTCGTAGGCATAATCTAAAATTGAATGGGTTTATATGTGACGACTAGAAAGCAGTGCCAGTATTTGTTCTGTTTTGTAGTATGCCAGGTATGATATTAAAAATATAAGCCAACCTGTGATCCCACTTCTAGGAATATATCCCAAGAAACCAGAAACACAATAGTTATATGTCTGACAAAGAAGAGTTGCATTTGTTGATGTTCCCAATCTTTAATAAGAATCAAGGGGCTGAGGGTGACATAAGTGGTAGATTTTAATTATTAGGACAGAGCAGCTGTATTTTTCCTCCTTTCTCTTTTAGTTTCCCCCAAAGTATACTTTGCTCACTTAATTCTCTTTCTTGGTAGCAGGGACACAGACTGAGTGATAGTGCTCCCAGGTGAACTGAATGGTTTTACTGACAAGCATGGTGGAGCCTATCTAGTTGACGGTTTTAATGACAGTATTAAATTTTATTTTGTTTTATTATAGCACAGCCTTGCAGAATTGGAGCTTAACCCTTCTCATATGTCCATGTTGCACATAAGTGAAAACATTCAATACAATGAAGAACCTTTGCCCCCACAGATTTTCTATTGCCTGTGTTTCTCAGTAGCCACTCGTGAACTCTCTTCCACTTAAAAAATTTCTCCCTGCAGCTTTCCTGAACATGAGGATTTTCCCTTTCTTTCCACTGCTGGCTTTTCTTCCTCTGTACCTCAGGCACTTGGAGGCTGCCTGGCTGTGGCAATGGTCCTGCCAGCCTCCCCTGATCGCATCTCTGTCTATAGCTGATCTCCATGGCAATGAGGAGCATAAAGTGCTGAAGCAGCACACTCTGTAAGCACTGGCAAGAGAAGACAGTGCCACGGCCCACACAGGAAAGGCACTTAATCCCCACAATGCCGGAGACGCCAGGGAGAGCGCGCTGCGGTGGCGAGTGGGAGTCTCTCTCAGTTAAGGACGCAGACTTGGCAGATTTATTAGCAGCAATATTCTAGGATGAACCTAATTTACAATGAGTAAGTGCTTCTTTCAACTGGAAAAAACTTTAAAAACGTTCCCCTTCTCTTTCAGGAGGCCAGATGCTCCAGTGCCTGATGGCGAAGGTGAAAAAAATGCAGAAGAAAGTTCAGATAGTGAATCCTCTTTTAGTGACTAAGATTAACTTTCATAATAATTACAGATAACACGTGTAGAAGTACTTTACATTCTATCAGAAAGAGAGTCTGAACTTGACCTCTTTTTCAAAACAACATCAAGTGGCCAGATATTCACCACCAAGCTTCCTCAGTGCTAAAATTGTAATAATAATAAAGCATTTATAACCTGGCAGTATATGTTGTTACCAATTAAGGGCCCTGAACTGGAAAATAAAATAACCTAAAAAAGTTAAATTAGTGCTACCAATACTAAGATGGAATATTGCAGAGATGTAATGAACATTTAACATAAAATCAATGTAAGATTAGTGATAAAAATAGACTCAATGCAAAAAAAAAGTGAATTTGGCTGAGTGAATTATTCAGTTTTTATGACTTTTAGCATGAAAGTATTATGTGCATTTGTATCAAAAGAGTTGCTAAATTTCTGGCAGAAAGTAATATTGAAGTTTTATGTGACAAATTAAAGCTTATATATCATATAGTATGGATACGGAACTTATTGGTAGTATTTATTATCTTATAGAGTTTTTCACCACTTGGCCATTAGTTCATATACCATCAAAGTTAGATATTCGTATTATATTTTTTATCAGATAGAAATTGAATTAAAGGTAGTTTCAATGTGATTCATAGTGAGCAAGCATCATTATCATCAGCTCTTTTACTGCCTAAACAGAAAAAAATATATTTAATTTGCACAGGTTTAAAATGTCCTCACCTCACCTTGCAAATAATTCTTCAAGAATAATTATTTGCACACAATCTAGAAAATCTGTAAAATACAGTTGACCCTTGGTATATGTGGGGAATTGGTTCCAGGAACCCCCATGGGTACCAAAATCTATGGATGCTCAAGTCCCTCATATAAAATGACAAAATATTTGCAAATAACCTATACACATCCTTTTGTGTACTTTAAATCTTCTCTAGATTACTTTAAATGCCTAATACAATGTAAATGCGATGTAAATGGTTATTACAATGACAAGGGGGAAAAAAGTCTGCACATGTACACTACAGACGCAGCTATCATAAGCCTAACTACATAGTACATGTCAGCAATAGTGCAACATTTTAACAAAATATTTTCCATCCACTGTTGGTTGAATTCACAAATGGTGAATCTACAGATATGAAGAACCACCTACACTTACATGGAAAGATATATAAATACATTTGATTAATGGTGCTCATTTTAGTTTAGGCCACCTGAAAGTAGACCCCGAAAAAGGACTTGAGTGTATGCAAGTCATTTGTGAGGTGACCCCAGGAAGCAAAAGTAAGAACAGAGAGAGTAAGATGGCGGGGGAAACCCATACAGAGGTGTCTTACCAGATTATCATTGGGGAGCTTGGGACTTGGTCCAAGGACCATAGCACCACCTTGGAAATGAGCAAGTGCTTCCCAGGATTGTCTGTCAGAAGGACTAGAGGCTGGACCCTCTGTCCACTAGCCTTGGACCCATTGGTTGAAGGCATTACTCCTCTTCATTTATGTGATATACTTAATAGGCCTGGGGGTTGCCATGGCCTTTGAAAGGACACTTTGTCACAAAGTGGAGAAATGGGGCACTTATTTGAGATGGGTTTGCTGTCACCAAAAGGTGAGTCTGAGATTGGCTGAAACCCCAGGTGGGCCCGGAGGATATGTTGTAGGGCCACCACCACAAGCATTGGCTACAGACAGAGCTGCTTCTAAAATACCAAGTTGACTTGAACTTACTATCATTTAAAATGTATGATTTTCCTTCTTGGATATAAAGATAAGTTGGATGGTAAGCCACTCTCAAGATTTCCAGAACTTTTTCATTAAAATTTTTAGTTTTTAAAATCTAACAATGACCAAAGGATAAACAATGACTTAATCTATATCTTTATAGTCTGTTGCAATTATAATACAATTTTTAAATGTTTCCTTTTACACATACCCCGCTGAGTTCTTCTGCAAAACTTTTATATCTGAACCAGAACGTGGTTCCTGTTAGAGAGTAAATTGTGTCCATGTGCTCTTGAAGAGCGCCCAGACAACATAACGTTCAGGGAAACTTTTGTTTCTGATCAAGTTCTAGACAAAAACAAGCTTGATTTCCAAGAGTCGTGAAGAACTTAAATTCCCACAGTTCAGTTCTTTGCTTCAGCAGTTGTTGCAGCAGTTCCAAGGTGTCTTTTCAAAATCATTCCCTTTTACTTTTCTTGTTGATAAGATTTATAAACAGAGAGATGGTCACTAAAATCACTTACTTGTTAGCCAGTTTCTAAAATTCTTTCAGTAAATTTCTTCCCCAATCAAGGACTATTTTCTCTCAGCTGAAACTTGCCATTAGTTATCCTTCTCAAAGCAATGGAGAAAGATTATATTTTGTTAAGATGTCGAGTTGTCAAATTTTTATATAGATTAAATGCAATCGAATAAAAATTCCAGAATTTTTTTAATAGAAGTTGACCAACTGATTCTAAAATTCATATCGAAATTCAAGGAACCTAGCTAAAATAGCCAAAACAACTCTGAAAAAGAACAAAGTTGTAGGACTAAAACTATTTGATTTCAAGAGTTATTATAAGCTACAATAATTAAAGTATGGTATTAGTGTAAAAATAGATAAGCATGTCAATGGAACAGAATGGAGAGTCCAGAATTAAACTGGCATATACTTGGCGTTAATTTTCAACGAAAATGTAAAGGCAGGTTATTGAAGAAGGCAGCATTTCAACAGATGGTGATGGAACTATTCAAATGTTAAAAAAATAAACTTTAATCCATACCTTGACAAAATTATACAAAATTAAAATATATCATAAACATAAATGTAAATCCTAAGACTACAAGAATTCTAGAAAAAGAATATAGGAAAAAGTTTCTGTGACCTCAGGTTAGGCAAAGATTTCTTAAATGCAATACAAAAAGTATGATCCATAATTTTCGGATTA
>NW_005873928.1:0-7542 GCF_000147115.1 Myotis lucifugus | reverse complement strand
TATTTCAAAAAAGGGTATACAGGTGACAAGTATACAAAGCAATGCACAGCATCATTAGTCATTAAGAAAATGCAAATTAAAACCACCATCAGATACTACTATTCACCTATTAGAATGGCTAAAACTAGAAAGGCTGACTATACCAAGCACTAGCAAAAATGTGGAGGATTTGAGGAAAAGTTTATATATATATAAATAAAACCAAAGAAGATTCCACATACATATGAGTCCATAAAAAAAGAAAAGCAAATCATACAATGTAACAAAATACAAAAAGTACAATCCAAGAAAACTCTCCTACAATAAAAAGAGTGCATATTAAAATTATATATTGAGAAGGCACACTATATATCTGAAAAGTAAACCCAGAACGGCATATTTTACTATGCGTATTGGGCAATAAGAAAAAAAATCTTTTGGACATCTAGTCAAAACAATAACAAAAACACCAAGTCACTTCTAAATGAAACAACATGAGATTGTCATTAAATTTTTTGATAGCAATAGTTTATGCAGAAGACAATAGCATAACATATTTAAGACATGCAAAGAAAAAATGCAAGCTAAATATTTTATATCCAGCCACACTAAACTTCAATTATAAACATAATCACAGGGCTACTAGTATTATTATAGAATTAGACACCTGAAACATATAATTCTATTAACCAATGTCACCTCAATAAATTCAATAAAAAATGGGTGCCGGACTTGAATGGGTATTTCTCCAATGAAGATAAATAAATGGCAAATAAGCACATGAAAAGATACCCAACATCATTAATCATTAGGGAAATAGAAATCAAAACCATAATTAGGTATCACCTCACACCCATTAAGATGGCTATTATCAAAGCAAAGCAATGAATAAAGAATGTTGGTGAGAATGTGGAGAAATTGGAACCCTTATACATTGCTGGTGGGAATGTAAAATTGTGCAGCTGCTGTGGAAAATAACACAGCAGTTCCTAAAAAAAAAAAAAAAAAGTTAAGCACAGAATTACCATATGATCCAGCAGTTCCACCTCTGGGCATATACCCAAAAGAAATGAAAGCATTATTCACAATAGCCCAAAGGTGGAAAAACAACTCAAATGCCCATTCATGGATGACTGGATAAGCAAAATGTAGTATATACATACAATGGAATATTTGTCTTAAAAAAGGAAGGAAATTCTGATAAAGCTTACAACATGGATGAACCTTGATATTATGATAAACTATACACAAAAGGACAAATGTCATATGATTCTACTTGTATGAGGTATCTAGAGTAGTCAAATTCACAGATACAAAAAGTAGAGTGGTAGTTACCACCGTCTGAGAGGAGAGGGAAATAAGGAATTAGTGTTTAATGGGTACAGTTTCAGTTGAGGGAGACGACAAAGTTCTGGAGATGGATGGTGGTGGTGATTGCACAACAATGCAAATGTACCTAATGCTTTAAAATGGTTAAAATGTTAAATTATGTATATTTTACCACAATTTTTAAAAAACCTATTAAAATTATGCCAGAACCTAAGAACCTAATTAGGGAATATTGTTCCCATGAGATCTTCCCTAGAAAGGGATTCAGATGAGCAAACAAGGCTACAATAGAGTTTAACAACCAGTACCATGTACTAGATGTTGGACAAAGATTTATTTGTTTATATAATGAACTAGAGGCCTGGTGCACAGATTTATGCACCGGTTGGGTCCCTCGGCCTGGCCTGTGGATTGTGAGAGGGTGCAAGCCAGGCTGAGGGACCCCACTGATGCATGATCAGGCAGGGGAGGGACCGCAGGACGGCTCCAGGGCATGTCCGGCCCATCTCACCCAGTCCCGATCGGCTGGACCCCAGCAGCAAGCTAACCTACTGGTCTGCCCCCTGGTGGTCAGTGTGCATCATAGCGACTGGTCGAATGGTCGAATGAACAGTCGGACACTTAGCATATTAGGCTTTTATTATATAGGATAACTACTAAGTGTTTACTATGTGTCAGGTTCTGTTATAGGTGTCAAAGATATTGCAATGAACAAAACAGGCAAAAGTCTCCACCTTCATGTAGCTTACATTTTTATTGGGGGTGAGAGAGACAAACAAGTAAGTAAAATATATTGCATGCCAGATAGCGATAAGTGCTTAAAGAAAAATTAAGCAAGGAAGGAGGATAGATAATAGAGAAGATTGGGAGGTAGTCACAATCTAGTGATGAGAAAGACATAAACACATTTTAAAAATCAAGATGAGTCCTAGCCAGTTTGGCTCAGTGGAGAGAGCTTCAGCCTGCAGACTGAAGGGTCCCAGGTTCGATTCCGGTCAAGTGCACATGCCTGGGCTCCCTTCCCCTTCCTCTCTGAAATTAATAAAAATATATTTTAAAAAATACTTAAGCCTTACATTTAAAAAAAATCAAGATGAATGCTTCAAAAGAATATATAGGAAATATTTTAGGAATGTACTGAGGAGGATTATCTAATTTCAGTTTAGAGAAGGTGAATGTCAAGGAAGCTGTTTAGATATGGCAATGTCTAATCTGAGTGTTAAAGAATGCCACAAAGAATTATTGGCAGGAGGGAGCAAAACCAAGAAAGAGTAGTGTGTGCAAATACCATGATGTACGAGACACCGTGGGGCATCTGGGGAACCGAGTAATTCAATATGAAATGAAAGATGAAGCTGGCAGGTTGGGGATTGTGAAGCATGATGGAGAGCTTGAATTTTATCTAAAAGTCTACGCAGAACTATTAAAAGGCAAACATAAAAGTAACATAATTGGATTCTACTTCAGAAAGATCATTTTTTAGGGTGGTGAAGGCCTGGGGTTGCGGGTGGGACAGGCTGGAAGGGATCAATGTGGAGGGGGAAGGAGACATATGTAATACTTTCAACAATAAAGATTAAATTTTAAAAAAAGATCACTTTTTGCTGTAAGGACCTGATTGAAAGAGATCAAGACCAGAAGCAGGGAGATATGACTATTCCAAATGAGAAATGTTAAGGTTGAATTAAAGCACAAGCTTTAGGGATAGAGATGAGACCCACTTGAGAAATGCTGGGGAGAAAATCAGCAAGATTTTGGTGACCAACTAGATGTGAAGTTTGAAGGAGAGAGAAGTCAAGGATGATGCCAAGGGTTAAGGTTATGATCACTAGGTACCAGTCACTAAATTAAGGAGTACATAAGAGAACAGGTTTAGGGTAAATAATAATTCCATTTGATACTTGTTTGCTTGGGAGCACTTGTGGATATCCAAGTGAAGCTGTTCGGTAGATAACGCAAGTCTGGAATTTAGGGGGGGAAATCGGGGCTAAAAATAGAGATTTGGAAGTGTCAGCTCAGAGTAGATAGATGAAACCATGGACATAGATGAGCTCTTGAAGGAAACTTAAGATGTAGATTGGGAAAAAGGCCAAGGAAGTAAGCAGAGGGGAAACACACAACTCCTTGGACAGGTAGAAGAGCAGGTCAGTATAAAGAGTATTAAGATGTGGTCAGAATTAGGAGAATATGACCTTAAAAGGATGGCGTCACAGGAGACAACTTCAAAGAGTGGTTCACGTGTGAGGGAGCAGCCACTTGAACTTATCATACATTTTTAGATAATTAGATTTTCCTACCAGACCTGAGCTCTGGGAGGGCATTGGTACTTCTTACCATCATAGTCCCAGCGCCAGGTACACAGCAGATACTTAATAAGTACTTTGTTAAATAAATAAAAATTTCAGCCATTGTTTCTTTAAATATTTCATTCTCAACTTGCCTCTCCTCGCCTTCTGGAATTCCAATTACACATGTTAGGCTGCTATTGTCCCATAGCTCACTATTCATTTTGGTATTGCAGTCTTCAGATTCACTAATCTTTTCTTCTTGCCATGTCTAATCTGCTATTAATCTCAGCCTCATTCAGTTCACTTTTCCACTGTAGAGGTTTGACTTGAGTCTTTTTAGATATCTTCCACTTCTCTCCTTGTCACGCTAATGCTTTCCTCTAACTCTTTGAACATATGGTATGTATTTGTAATAGTTGTTTTAATGTCTTTGTTTACTAATTTCATCATCTATGTCATTTCTGAGTCTGTTTCTGTAGATTTTCTCCTCATTTTGGATCTTATGTTCCTGCTTCTTTGAATGTCTGGCAATTCATTTTTAAATTTTATTTTTTAATTACAGTCTGAGTTCAATATTATTTTGTATTAGTTACAGTGGTAACTTAATTTACTGTCAAACATTGTAAGTTTAACAGTTTGGGGGTACTGGATATGTTTGTAATGCTTTCAATATTTGGGAGTTTTGCAATAGGATGCAATTAAATTACTTGGGAACAGTTTGATGTTTTTGAGGCTTGCTCTTAAATGTTTGGTGGGGGCAGAACAGCCTTTAATCTAGAGCTAATTTGACCCTGCTATTGAGGCAATACTCTTCTGAAGGCTCTCCACAGTTCCATATGTGTTAGGAAGTCTTTCTACTCTGGCTAGTAAGCATATAAAAGATTCCCAGCCCTTTGTGTGCTCCAAGGATTGCTCCACCAAATCCTTTCCAGTGGCTTCTTCTGTCTTGATAGTCTCCTCAAACTCATGCACTGATTACTATTCAGCTCAAGCGTTAAGGGGACCCTCTGTGGATATTGGAGCTCTCTCATTGCAGCTTTCTTCTCTCCAGTGCTCTGCCCAAGAAGTCTAGCTGCCTAGGCATCTCTGTACTCTGAACTCTGTCTCAACTCAGGGGAATCACCTAACTCTGCAGTGGCCTAGAAACTCACCAGAGAGTAAACTAGAGCATTCATCACGCTCATCTTGTTGGCCCACCCCCCGCCACAACCCCGTTTTCTACAGAGATTGCTATCCTGCACTGCCTGTTTTCCAATGTCTGAACATTAGTTTCACAGATTTGTGACCAGTTGTTGAGTTGTTTAAGGAGGAGGGTGGTAAATGTGGTCCCTGTTACTCCATCATGATCCGAAGTGGAAATTCAGTGCTTCAATTTGAGACTCTTAAATTTAATTACAAGGTATGCCCACGGAAATTCAGCTAATACCTGTATTGGCCCATAGTGGGTGTTTGAGCTTCCCCCATTGTTCCTGTAGCTGCTATTCTTTCATCCCTATTAGCACATTTGCCTTTTGAAAAATGAAATGACATAGTCACTTCGGCAGCTTGTATACTAAGATTGGAACGATACAGAGAAGATTGGGATGGCCCCTGTGCAAGGGTGACACGCATATTCCTGAAACGTTCTACATTTTGTGCAGTTCCCCGCTGGGCTCCTCACACCCTTGATTAACTGGGAAGAAATATGAGTCAAAGCACAATGCATGGCACGCAATAGCAAAATCGTGACTTTTCACTATAAAAATATTCATGTAAGGCAATCTCTGAAATGAAAATGAAGCTGTTGTAACTGGGGTATTGTGCTAATACATTAACTTGCATTTCCTTCTTAAGCCTTAAAAGTTCTGAAATTGACCCTTTTTTTTTAAGGGAATGATGTGACAAGAGTGGGACTACATATATCAGCACTAAGAAGCAAAAAAACTTTTTTTTTTACACTTTCTACAATTCAGATGTGGAATTAAATGGAAACACTTTGTGAAGTGAAAGTGATTTGTTTAAGTAACATATTCTCCCCAAATTAAAGTGGAATATGGTGTAGGGTAAGGGTGCCATCTGCTAAGCCACAGTGTCAGTGGCTTATTCCTACAGCTTGTAGAGGGAGCATTTCCCCACTTATTGCCCTAATTCTACATCTATTTCTCACTTTGGAAGAATGAGTCTGGAATGCTTACGTCCTGGAAGAAGTTGCATCACTTAAGCAACTTTGCTAACAGTCCCCAGATTCCTAGGGCTTCTTCCTAGCACGATAGATAAGGCCTGGGAAAATGGGGATATTTCTTTTCAGATTTTGATGGAAAAGATCAATGGGTCTGCCTATTTGGGCTCACCATCGAGACAAAGTGAAGACACAAAATCCGTTTTCTGCTTTTGCTGGGATATAATATGTTAATACTTGAACATTTTCTTCTAGATGAGATATTCCAGTCACAGTGTGTTTCTCATGTACACTGGCCTCCTGCCATCCATACATTTCCAGACTCCACCTTCTCCCTTCAGACAACTGAATGGGAAAGAAGGGGATCTCTAAGAGTTCTTCCCTTTAAGTAAATGAATGTGGTTGTTTTAAACTTTACGGCATACACTGCCCCAACAGGAAAATAAAGCAGTGATCGTTGTAAAACATGAGTTGGTCAAGTTAATTTATTAGACAAAAATTTAGTTTGATTTTATGGATGAAGAAGTGCTGACATTCTGACCACAGACCTTCCGGGGGTGCAGAAGGGGATGCGACATAGGGGTGGGAGGGCCGCGTGTAATTTATTTCTCCCTGCTTTTATTTGTACTAACGGTTTCAGGGCAGAATGTTTTAAGGTTGGCTGTAATTGCTAGGCCAAGAGATTGGAGTTGACAGAAGGTTGCAACATTCAGTGCGCAGGAAAAATGGGACAAATGAAAGTCAAAATAAGTTTCTCCTCCTGGAGCTCTGAGAACAGCTTGTTCACTAATTGCACGGATGAAGTCATTTTTGTTGTACGGATATTAAAGACTTGACACGAGAACCTCCCAGTTCCATCTTGCTCGGCTGTACGAGGGCTGGTGACAGGTATTTCAGAACTGCCTGTTCCGTCCCTAAAGGTTCTCTGTCTGCCGAATGCTCTCAGGCTGTCTGTATACATAAACTGAAGCAAAGCAGACCCTCTGTGTGGCAGGCATGCCTCGGGTTGTAATTCTCCCCTGTGGATTTCATAGTCATCATTTAACTTTGGGGAAGGAGGGGGGGGCGGGGGAAGTGTTGCTCACTTACACTTCCAAGACAGTGAATAAAAGTTTGCTTTTATTTATTTTTTTAAAAGAGAGATCACTTTTATTTAAAACAAACTTACTTGCTTCCAAATCAAAGGGCCTTGCAAAGACATAGTACTAGTAAAATACATAATGACTCAGATCCTTCCCGAAGTTTATCTTCATTGTACAATCAGTTCCATTGGCTGGGGAATGCTTGGGGCTCTTTCACATACTGCTAAACACTATCACACACCAAATCTGTAGAATCATAGGGGGTTGTTGGTGTGAAGTAGGAAGGCTCTGCAACATTCAGGCAAATTAAGCTAACGGTCAGAATTAGGGTCAAATGTGACCATTTCCACTAGCCCATAAGAAAAAGGAAACCCTGCAGGTGAATACAGGAATGTCCTTGACAGCAAAATGATCCTTCAAGGACTCTGGGTTTTGAGAATTTGTGATTGTTAATTGATGTTCTAAAAGGAATATTGACTCCAAGTTCTTTGCAGGAGAGGAGTATTTTGCTATAGCCTCTTCTTTACAAAGGCTGGGTCTATTTAAACCTCCCAGGCGACCACTTGCCCTGATACGAAAGTGATTGGCATGAAACTTTTGGACTCCCATATTTCTTGTCTTTCAATTGCCCCAGATAATGAACCCTTTAAAAATGTTCATTTAAATAATTCTATAATATGCCAACCTGACAGCACAAACCTGCAGT
>NW_005873927.1:0-18926 GCF_000147115.1 Myotis lucifugus | reverse complement strand
CTTAGTAAAGATGATTAAAAACGAGAAAAAGGAAATGGTATTTGCATTCATCCTGGTAATAGAATATAAAATTAAAGCATGCAGGGATTAATGTTTTAAAGCGTGACTTGCAGTGATAAAGCTAAGGTATTAGACAGACAACATAACCGTTACAGGATAGACAAGCAAATAAAAAGCAGCAAACGCCTTAAAGATGAGCAAGTCAACCTAGAATGGAATTACAAAATGATTAATCAATACAAATGAGAAACTGTGCAAGGAAAGGGAGCTTGGTGAGACTTCTTATGGGACTCAACACTGCGGCCGCTTAAAGATAATGAGAGGAGCCAGGCAAAGTCAAAGAAATGCTTTCATTCCATGGCAAAGTCATTTGTGAACAGTTTAAATTACCCTAATCACCTCCCCTCCAGCCTTCAGTGGGCTCCAACTCTTTAGTTATTTAAAAAAAGGAGTTTGGGGAAATGAGTTCTGCGAATCTAAGCTGCAAAATAATTATACACACATCGTTTTAGCATTTTAACAATGCAATCCCAAACATTTGTTCTCATTAGAATGCAAATCAACTCATTTAATAATCCCACAAGAGAATTCCACCACACTCAGCTTAAAAAGCGCAATGGTATTCAAAATATTATTAATAAATGCCAAGTCTGGAGAAGCCAGTTTGCTTTGCCAACAGCTCAGGCTAGATAAAAGAAATATACTTACATTTCCAACCTGTTTTTTGTGGTTTTTTTTTTTTACTGTTGTTCGTTTTCCTGACCAAGTTTATTTTAATTGAAATTTAACAGTTGAACTGGTTTGGGACAGACTTAAAAGACAAAAATCAAGGTGACAATCCCCTCTGTTTTGGCACACACTTTCACACTCATCACAGTCACAGCTTATCATGCAAACCAAAGACATCTATTTATCCTAAGTAGTGTCTAGTTTCACTACTCCAATTTCTTGCTAATTGTCTTAACCCATAGTAGACAGGGGCTTTAACTTAAAACAAGTCATCAGAATTTATGAATATGATCTTTCTTTAGCAAGAGTCTTTTGTAAGAATAGATACTTAAAAAAACACACTACAGTTTTGACCCTAAACAACACAGTGATTTTTATGCAGCTAATAATGAAAAATGTATGGTATACATAGCCTGCGTTGTAACATAAAACAATTCCACAAAACTGTATTCTAAAAGAGTCTTCTAGCTCACTGCTTCAATTCAGAATACCACCTCCACATGGGATGAAGACAATTTTGGTAAAATTCAATTATCAATTCACTCATTTTTTTTCACTCTGTCTTTTATATAGACGTCACTGTCCCATTTTATTTCTGTTATTACCAATCTCTCTCTCCCTCTCTCTCTATGATTCAATTTCTTGCTTACATATGAATCACACCTTCTATTGAATTTCAAGGAACTGCTAAATTGCTAATCACTTTTTTAAAACTCATCATACATGCACCAAAGAAAGTATTTAAAAATTATACATGAAGGCAAGTGGCTAAAAAAGTGCTATCTTTCAGAGGAGCAGTGTCATTTTAATAACATTTTAACTTTAAAAAATAAAAGAGTGGATTTCATATATAAGACAGATCCAAGTGTTTATTGTGCTCATTCTTTGTGAGGAGGTGGATAGTAACAGTGTAAAGAGGATTATTGTATTGAACCATTGAAACCAGAAATAATTACATGAATGAAAATAGACACACAGACACACACACACACACACACACACACACACACACACATACCAGGATGAACACCTGAATAAATATCCCCAGTGAATTATGAAAATATGCCTCAGTTGCAAACTATTAGACAGGCTGCTATGTGACCCAAGTCTGCTAATAAATATACCTTTCATCTCTGGCATGCATACTCATAATGGGGAGCCCATACAGTTTAGATGGTTTTATTTTATATAAACATTTACAGGTCAGAAAAATACTATCAAGGGCGCGCTATGGAGTGAATTATGTTTCTCCAAAAGCATGTGCCAAAGCCTTAACCCACCATGTGACTGTATTTGAAGTTTGGAAGGAGGACCTTTAAAGAGGTACTTATTAAATGAGGTCATAAAGGTAGGGTCCTAATCCAATATGACTTTATCCTTAACAGTAAAAGAAGAGATATCAGGGATGTACATACACAGTGAAAAGGCCATGTGAGGGCATAGTAAGAAGGTGGCTGTCTCCAAGCCAAGGAGAGAGGCCTTTGGAGATACCAAATCTGCTAACACCTTAACCTTGGGCTTCCAGCCTTCAGAACTGTGAGAAAATAAACTCCTAGAGTTTAAACCACCAAGTCTATGGTATTTGGTTATGGCAATCTAGCAAACTAATACAGGGTATCACTTCTTTTCTCAATATTCCTTGAGCACCTTCTGTATCTTTCATAGATTAGGCATATAGAAATGACAGAGAAAGAATACAGTCTTTTAGAAACATAAGGTCTAGAATAGTGTCTAATTGCAATTTTGGAATCAAAAAGTGGATCATTGAAAACATTAAGAAGAAAGGTTACTATTTACCAGCTTGATATAATGATCTAAAATAATTCCCCAAAGTAGTTGTATTATAATTCTTAAGCTGAACCTAATATTATGTTTGTTTTGGTTTCTCTAAACAACAGATGTGAAGGAGTTAAGCTGAGACAACCCCACCCAGGAAGAATCCTAAAGATAAGGGAGAAAAGAACACCCATATTGCTCCTCTTTGTCAGTCAATAGCAGAAAACTATTATAACTTACCTATAGCCTATAGCAAAGGAACGAAAAATGTCCTTTTAACCTAATAAAGTCAGAGAAATAAAATGGCCTACATAGAAGAGTGTTGGGACAACCCCCCTCCATGATAATTGATGGACACCAGTAGTGACCCTCATTGTAAACTGCTGAGAACATTTAGTATCTATGAACGACTATCACCCCAGCCACTAAACACTCAGAACAATCTCCCAGATTTTTCTTTCCAACAGAGGACTTTTAGATAAATGTAAAAGGAAGGACCTTACCACATTGTGTTCCTGGATAGTGGCAAACATAGAGGTGACTACAGATAAGACAGATGGGTAGGTACTAATTTGTTTTGAGGTGTGTAGTCTTTTTGAAATATATTTCCTTCTTGATGTATCCCTGTGTTACTTCTATTCCTAAGGCACCTCTGATTTGGGAACGGATAAATACAATTTTCAATTTTCCTAGGGAGTACTAGGAAAAGTCCTAGAAGACAACTTGGAAAAAGCTTTTGGTGACTAATGGTTACAGTAAAGGCGAAAGGAAAGATCAAAGGCAATGTGCTCACTCCAGATTTGCTTTGTTTGCTTGTGATTTCAAATAAGACACTCTCAGGGTTGTAATAAACTAAAATGTTTGCCGGTAATTGGGGCATACCCTGAACTACTGTGCCATGAACCAGGAGAGAGAGAGCAATTGGATGGCTTTCAAAAAGCCAAAAGTATTCTGCACCTCCTTGAAGTAAAACCTGAACCCAACAGAGTTTCTAGAGTCAACATCCATTAAAAAGAAATATGACAGAAAGCGAACACAGTAAATAACAACACAAGGAAGCAAATAGAACGAAACAGAACATGTGACCTGTTGGGATGAATAAAATATTGTTAACTTTCATAGATTAGCTAACAGCACTGGAACAATACATTTTATTTAAACATTATTTTTAGAGACATATACTGAAATACATAGGCTTAAATATGATAACTAGAATTTATTTTAAAATGTTTCAGTAATAGTGAGCAAAGATATATACATTAAGCTAATGTGACAAAATCTTGGTAATTCTTGATCTGACTAACAGTAGCTAGCGGTTGATTGTTCTGGTTTTTAAATATTTTTATATTCAAATTTTTTTATAGTAAAACCATGGAGCTAAGCTGAAAGAACAATGTATAGTGAATCAGTCTAAATTTTTGTAGTCACTAGAAGAAGACAGTACTTTCTAGACCAGCCAGAGGTCTGTATATCCTGATGGGTCGAATACCAGATCAAGAGACCATGACACTCATAAGGGAGGTTGAAGAATAAAGAAGAATAAAGAAGAGGCAAACACTGGCAGTGACATCCAGACATTATAAAGGTGGCAGGGAATCTTCCACATCAGATTCTGAATATTTTTTCCCAATGACAAGATGGTTTCTATCCTGCAATGACTAAAGGACAGACACAACAAAGTGGTGAACCACAGCCCATTGCTGGCAGGTCGTATTGGTTCTCAGTGTCTTTTTAAAACTATTTTAATTGGTTGCCAAATTAAAAAATTAGAATATTTCATGTAAACATCGTGGTCATCCAACGAGAATGAGGAGCAACTGCTCCTTTAGTTATGGACATGCACTCTCCACTCTCCAAGAATGGCTAATCACTTTATTACCGGATATAATTATTCATAGAATAGCTATAATATTATGCATTATAAGCCTGGGCTCCTTAGGCATTTAAATTTGGAACACCTGATGTGTTGTGTTCAATACTTTTCCTGCAAGACCATTCTTTGCACATGGGATGAAATACTTGTTTAAGCTTTCTGCAAAAGATGCTGTTTAACATTTAGCTTATCATGTTCCATATTTCTGGTTCTATAATCACCAAGCAATCTAGGGGTTCACATGGAGAATTACTCACAGGGTGTGACTGTGCAATACATAGACAGTCCTAGATTTGAATGTCCATTCTCCTATTCCCTGATCTCAAACCCTGCATATCTTAGTTTACTAATCATTAATATGGGGTTAATAAGTGTGGCTGGTCATAAAGCTCTTTTGAATATTAAATATAGTAATTCATATAAAATATTTGGTCTAAAGATGGGCATATATTAATGAGTAGCTGTTGTTATTATCAGAAGTAGTAGTAGTAATGGTGGTGGTATTTCATGGAATTTGAATATTTTTGGTTTGTGAAAGTAAAGTCTTAAGGCAAATCAGTAAACTGTTTTTAAGGTATAATTCAATTTTCCATGTTGCTTGACCATAGGAGAGAAATAGGTTCATCAGGGAAAAATGGCATGTGTCAGTTATCAATTGATTGCCTCTTAGCTCCAAACCTCCCCTGTATTGTACAACTCTGTGCAACCGAAGCTGGACCTTGTAAACCTCTCTCCTTTACCAGCTGGTGTCGCGTTAAACCAGGAATCTGGAGAGCCACTGCCAGAAGGGGCTTCTCCCCGGCCTGGTACTTGCTTGCTTGCACCTAAGATACTGCTTTCTTGCCAACAAATGAAGGTGAGCAGCAGATTCAGTCTCCAGTGAGTTTCTGCAGTATCGGGTAGAATTCTCCCAGTAACTTTCAACAGCAGCCCAGAAGGATGCTTCCCAGTAAGTGTCACCAGTATCAGGTGGGAATCTTTAATGTCACTCTCTCCAGAAGCCTCAAGTATCTCAAACACTTTCGTGTGGAATTTTTGTTGCCTTTCCTGGCCCTACAGCACTTCAGCAAGCAATTCCACCATCAAAGGGCCACAGCCACACCCCATTCAACAAGGTTTGAAACCCAGTGTTCTGCCTCAATATTACAGGATCCCTATATCTGATATCTGCTCCCTATATCTGATATTACTGCATTCTGGGGACTTTAAATCTCTTATAAAATAATCCCCTGTTAGTAGTTAATATTTTTCCTAGTAAAATTCCCTTTCATATTTTTGGCATTTTTTTTGTCATTTTCCTAAACTCTAACTGGTATAGAATACTTATTATACACAGGAGTTTGCTCAACTATTCTATTAACATTTACTTCACTCCCTTGGGAAGTTCATTCCCCCAATATTTGTGCTCCTGGAGCAGCTACTTATCACAGTACCTCAGCCCCACCTTCTCCTCCCAAGTCCCAGTCTCCCCTTCATGTAGTTAACATGTGACACAGACTAAATCCATCATAGTATTCATCTGTTTGGCCATATATTACCTCTGGGATAGTCATGTGACCCAATCCAGGGTAATTACAGTCCTCCTTTAGAATATTTTATTTTTATAAGGAGAGAAAGAAGTGTCCTCTTTCCTCACAGATTATTAAATCTAATAAAATGAAATTTCTTCCTCTCACCTCTCTGGAAATAAAGTATGAGTAAAACAGAAAGAACCAAGAATAAAAATAAGAGCAAAAGGTAGTGTGACATTTCAGCTTTCTTGAACCCATCTTTCATGAAGGATCACCCAATGGTATTGAAAAAAAATAAATCTCTTGGTTTTAATACAGAGAACTATATTCAAATGGTCTTTTCAGACCCAGGCATTATATATTTCTGAGCATTCTTTGATTATTTACATGTATTGTGCAGTATGAGAACCTTATGGAAGGTATCACTAAAAAACAGGTATCCAGTTCTTGCTAGAATGCTTCCAGAAAAATAAAACACTAGAGACAAAATAAGCCACAAAAGTTTGCTATGAATACTAATCTTTTTAATTAATGTAGCTGGTTTCCTCTAACAATTGTATCTATCACCTTCAGCTGTTGACTTGATTTCTACCCCCTGGGCTATATAGAAAAAAAGTCTACTTCTTTTACATGGACTATTCTGCAAAAAACCATAGATCAATTTTTAGAGCATAAATGTCAAGGAAATGTCATAATAGTTTTTCAACAAAAAGTTTGATAGCTAAATAAGTCACTGAATATCACTGAGGTTTACTTAAAAGTCGTCTACTTTATGTCAGTCAGACTTACAAACTTTTCTTTCCAAAGTATTTTTAATGCAAAAATTAAATTATACATAATTTTTATTGATATATAATAAAAGTGCAGTGAAATACCAGATATTAAATATAGAATTTGAATAGCTTTGGCAAAAATATACATCTTTGTCCTACACCCAATAAAGATAGAAAAGATTCCTATCAACCCACTTACTCTGTGCCTTGTATAGTCAATGTTTGCCATACACACACAAATATTACTCGAATTACTATCAACAGTGATTAACTTTCTACTATTTTTGAATATCATGTAATGGAATTATGCTATTTAGAATCCGACTTGTTCCATTGAGCATATTTTTTGATATCTCTCCATATTGTTATATGTATCTGTAATTTACTGCTGAATAGTATTCCACTGTCTGAATATATCAAAGTTTTCTTATTCATTCTCCTGTTTGTGGACATTTGCTATACTATAATTTTTCCTTATTAAGAATAAACTTGCCTTGAACATTCCTATATGAGAGTTTTTGTGAACATCAATTTTCATTTATCTTGGGTAAATTCCTAGGCGTAAAAATTGCTGGTTCATAGAAGAGATGTAAGTTTAACTAAATAAAAAAACCTGCAAGTGGTTTTCTAAAGGAGTTTTTGCTCTGTTACATATATACTGATATTGTATGAGAATTCCAGTTGCTCCACATCCACAGACATGTTTGGCATTATCAGTCTTTTAAATGTTATCTATTCTGGTATACAGCAGTCTTCCTTTATCTGTGGTTTCACTATCTGAGGCTCCAGTTACCTGCAGTCAACTGTGGCCCAAAAATAATAAGTGAAAAATTCCAGAATTAAACAATTCAGAAGTTTTAAATTGCAAGCCATTCTATGAAGTATGATGAAATCTCGCACCATTCCTCTCTGTCCCTCAGGGGACTTGAATCATCCCTGAGTCCAGCATGACCATTCTGTACACATTACTCACCCATGTTTTTTCTTTTAATAAAATTTAAAAATTGAGAAATTTATATTAGCTATCATTAAAATTCATCTTGTAAGCCTGACATCTTTCACATAAAAACAGAAGTACATAATACAAAAACAAAGCAAAACAAAACAACAACGTGTAGTCAGAAGGCTATAATAGAATCTCAGTCTCATTAGTTTTTAGCTATGGGGCCATGGGATAATACCTTTAAACTCCCTATACTCTTTTATTTTTAATATCAGAATTATTTATGGCACACCTGAAATAAGCCAAGCACACTGATAAACTGTTCACATGCATGACCTCGTTTAATTTTCACAGCAGCCCAGGGAAATTGGGGCTGTGTTATTTCCATTTTACAGAAGAGGAAAGTGTTAGTGCTCTCATCGATAAGATGAAATGGTAGCCACATTTCTGTCTCAGAAGGTTCTGTGTGTATAAAATCAGACAATGCATGTGAACATGCTCAACATGTCAAAGAACAAAAGCTTTGTTATTATCACTCTCATTTACATTCTCAGAATTCTTCACATTGATTCATATTTTGTCTCTAGATTCATTTCTCTTCTCTACAATGTCCCTTTAGCAGCAACCCTAATCAGTTTGCGACACTTTATGCGCATGCTTGCCTCACTGCTACACCCATACTTTGGAGTACAAGTTTTCCTTGGCCTGGAATCTAGTGAACCGCAATCCCATGTGAACTCAAGTGGCTTCCTGTTTTAAAAGAAAGCTAAGCCCTGGCCAGTGTGGCTCAGTTGGTTGAGCGCTGTCCCGCACACCGAAAGGTCACTGGTTCAATTCCTAGTCACAGTACGTGTCCAGGTTGCTTCTCTCTCAGGTTGATGTTTTCCCCTCTCCCTCTCCCTTCCTGTCTCTCTCTAAAAAAAACAAAACAAAACAAAAAACCATAGTTAAAAAGTAAATAAATGAGTAAAAAGCAGCTAAAATGCAGCCATTTCTGGAAGCTCTTTTCGGAAACATCTACTCAGACCACTCTTGTGCTTTTTGCTCTCTCTCGGCATGAGTGTCTCTAGTGTACATGTCTCCTACTGACTCTATATTCGGTGTCTCAGTTTAAATGAATGCTTTCTTTCTTCCTATTACATTTTTATAGATTCTTTTAGCTTATAAGTTGGGCCTTTTATTAGGTTTTAGACCCATTACTCTACCTTGTCAAGGTATACACTAAGAATTGGCCCCATACTGATACAAAAGTGACAGGAGGAAGCCACTGATAGATGGGAGACGCCCAAGGATCAGGAAAGTGCAGAGGGAGATTTTCCTTTTGCTCTCTTTCACTTAATATTGCACATCTCTCTCTGTAATACGCTGCCCTGCAGGTGCCACTGTGGGGCTATAAAGTCAGAATATGTTCGCATGTGGCAAGTTTATGTAAGGAAAGAAACTCAGCCAAATAAACATATTTTTCTGCTTCCAAAAACACAAGTAGATTCTATTTAATGCTTGTATTTCTATAATGATCATCAAAACAGAAGACAGAGGTTTTTAACAGAATTCAAATATCATATATTATGTCTTTGGACTTCAACCCTAAGTATCAATAATGATCTGATGGCATGAGTTTATGTTTATGGACATTTTCTCTTCCATTTCTAACACACTTGTTGCTATATTTTCTAAGCATTCAATCATGATTTTTTTATTAGCCTATTACCACATTTTTTCCTTTAAAAAGCATTTATGTAAAAATATTGAAGAGAAAAATTTTATTTTAAATTAATTATAAATTCACTGAAGGCAGGGGTTATTTCTTAAAATTCTTTGCATAGCACAAACCTCCAGTGCAGTATTAAGTTGCACTGATTGATAACTTACTTTGATTTTGGTAAGGTGTCAATAATAATACAAGTTAAAAAACGAAGCAGGCATATATGCAGCTTATTCTTTCTAACATGAAAAATATGAGTATTCTAGTAGTATTTATTTACTATTATTTAATTTCAAATTTTTCTAGGTATGAGTGATTTGCACAGTTGATTTTTTTCTCTTTCCTTAAAAGCAATCAGACATGGCAGAATATGCAACTATAGTTGGGCGGGGGGGATTCCCCTACTTGCATAGGTTTTTTTTAACTCATGCTTTCAATCATAATTGACATGCAACTATTACACAATCATGTCTTGAAATCATCAAAATAGTCAATTATTTATAAAAACAAGAGAACCTACACATATACATTTCCAAATTAAACTGCCGAGAAATTATTATTGCAACCTAACATTTGAATGTCCAGGTAATTATGATCCTGCTAATTATAAGATAGATTTCTTAGACTTCCCAAAAGATGCATATGTTCATTATTACCATGCTCATATTTCCAAAATATTTTATTAAAATGTGTAGCTTACATATTATTTATTGACTATTCAAAATGCATCTCTCTAACTTTAAGTTGACGATATTCATTTGTTAAAAATAATTAAATGGATGAACATAGAAAGCAAAATCAGTACATTCAACCCCCAACATCTTTAGAAAGCAGAAACAGTTTTTGCTGTGCATTTGCCCCTCATATCTGAATGTGAGGAATTCAATTGAAGAAAAATATGAGTATTCTAGTAGTATTTATTTACTGTTAATTGAATTCCTCAGCAAATTTAGGCTGAGTCTATCTGGAACATGTTAGACTATGAGAGAGTAAATATCTTGTTCACTATACCTAACAACATGATGAAAAGGTGTGTCCTCTATATGGTTTTATCACTAGTACTCCAAATATTTTAATCCCATATAGCTTGGCTAACTTCCCTTTTCATTAATCCTATATAATAAAGAGCTAATATGCTAATTAGTCTGAAGAGCAGAACGACCGTCTGGACAACCTTCCAGACGACGATCCGGATGACCTTCTGGATGAAGCTGGGGCTGCGAGAGCTGGCCAGGGCTGCGAGGGACTGCGAGGGCCGAGACCCTTGCTCAAATTTCGTGCATTGGGCCTCTAGTCTTTTAATAAAACTGAAACAATCATTTTGAATAACCTTCATGTTTACTTTAAACTCTTCAACATTTTAATACCTACTGGAATTATTCTTCAATATCTGTACCAACTATATGCAACAGCATATTAGAATGCCACTTGAATATGTAAATAAAAATTAACATCTACCTTTTTATTCAAGTTTTACTTCAGATTGATCCATAAATTTATGTTGAGAATCTATACTAATAAAAGCCTATGTAGTCATCACGCCCTCACACCGTGATGCCCTCATGCCCTCACGCCATAACAATCCATCACCAGGAGGCTGCGTGCGTAGCGGGCACATGCGGGTGGGTGGGAACTTGATGCTGCATGTGCGGCACAAAGGCGGGTCCCGGCGGCTCCACACTGCAACACTGAGTGTGGGACCCCCAGCTCTGACCTACCTCTTTGGGGCAATCCATCGAGGAGCCCCGGATGGGTGGGCGGGGCCTACCTCTTTGGGGAGATTGATCGCGGGGCTCCCACACTGTGAGAGGGCACAGGCCAGGCTGGGGAAGCCCCTCCCTGAGTGCATGATTTCATGCACCAGACCTCTAGTTGTTATATAAAATTGGACAAATCTTGATATCATGTGTATTAAAATAATTCTGCTTCAAATTATTTGAGGTCACTCCCCGACCACATCACCTTCACTAAAGTCGCCTTCTATCCTCCTATTTTCTATCCTATTACATATCTTGGTTTTTTTTGTGTGTTTTTTTTCATGTCTCCTACCACTTTCTGATATGTTACTTATATATTCTTTTATGAATTTATCTGATATGCATGCCAGAATATTTATAACAATAGCATTTAATAGTAATGTGGCGGAAGTCAGTCCTGCAGTCATTGAACATAGGGTCAATTAATATTAAGTGAGGTAGGGTCAATTAATATCTCTTTGAGAGGAGTTGAGAATATAAAGTACAGTGTAGAGCAATTTCTTATATTATTTCACATAAAACTCTTTTCAACTAAGATATTTTTCTTTATTTAAAATGTATCTTTATTGTCGAAAGTATTACAGAAGTCCTTTTGTTTTAGTTGTTTTTTCCCCCCATTTTTTTCCACCCTGCACCCTCCCTGTCCAGGCCTTCGTCAGATGATTGTCTGTGTCCATGGGCTATTCCTATCTAATACATAAAAATTTAGAAAGATTTAGAGAAAATAAAATAAAAGATATGCCAGGTAAATATTGAACAGAAGAGCTGAAGTTGCTGCATGAATACCTGCAGGCTTGAAGCCAAAACACAACTCATGAGATAAAGTTAGTCATTGTAACATAACAAAAGGTTCCTTTCACTAAAGAGATAAGATGGCTCCCAATACTTATACACATAATAGAACAGTGTGTGGGTTCAGAATGAGCCTCACCAAGATGTGTCGCAGTGGTATGCAGATTTTTGAGCTAAGAACAATTTTAGCTTCAGGCTCAAGTGAAAATTCTGCCCCTCCCTTTATCTACCTAAAAAAAAAATGAATTAGAGGCCTTGCCCATAATAAGACATTATCCTATATAACAAAAGGTTAATATGCAAATCGACCGAACAGCAGAACGACTGGTTGCTATGACACGCACTGACCACCATGGGGCAGATGCTCAATGCAGGAGCTGTCCCCTGGTAGTCAGTATGCTCCCGCAGGGGGGGCGCTGCTCAGCCAGAAGCTGGGCTCATGGCTGGCTAGCACAGCAGTGGTGATGGGAGCCTCTCCCGCCTCCACAGCAGCACTAAGGATGTCCAACTGAGGGCTCCCGAAGGTGCAGTTCGGGCTGAGGGACCCGCCCCTCCAAGTGCATGGATTTCATGCACCAGGCCTCTAGTATTTTTTTTAATATATTTTATTGAGTTTTTACAGAGAGGAAAGGAGAGAGATAGAGAGTTAGAAACATCGATGAGAGAGAAACATCGATCAGCTGCTTCCTGCACACTCCCCACTGGGGATGTGCCCGCAACCAAGGTACATGCCCTTGACTGGAATCGAACCTGGGACCTTTCAGTCCGCAGGCCGACGCTCTATCCACTGAGCCAAACCGGTTTCGGCCCTCTAGTATTTTTAATAAATAAAGTAATAGTTATGAAATATTGCCCAATATAGTCCATTTGTCCTTTTGAAATATTTCTTGGAGTAAACCTGAATACTGGATGCCTTGCCTTCAACATGTTGGTGGCTCTTTCCTTTCTGCTTCTAAAATCCCCACTTAATTACTTTTACTGAACTGTGTTTGTGCACAGAAGTATTTAAATCAAATTCTAAAGAATTAAGCTGTCACAAGGTGTTTACCATTTGTTCTGTTCTGATTTACGTCCTTCCTTCCCAATGCACTGAGATGCTCAAATCAAGATCATGGTGATTCTCTCTCCATGTTCTCATTGGCAATTGTTACTTTTCTATTCTTTCTCCTCTCTCGGCTTCTCAGACACTTCCATGATAGTTTTCCACTTAGCTCACAGGTACCTCCCCTCAGTCTTTGCCTATTCTGCACTTCTAAGTTATAAATGTGAAATTGCTCAGATAAAAATAAAAATAGAGTTATTCAGATAAACCTGAGGTAAATTAGTAAACCAAATGTCTAACTGTTTAACGCAAAGTTTTGTGGCCAGATATGGGTTATACAATTTGGCTACAGGCTTGAGAAGTCATTGCAAAGAATAACCAGTAATATATAGTAATTTACTAATTGTTTGTTTATGCTCCAATTATTAAACATTTTGCTTCTTGCCTTTCCAGATTATTTCAAAAAGTCGTTTCTAAAAGTACACTTGTCTTTTACATTGAAGCATCATAACCTTTTCCTTAAACACAAGCCAACCACTTTTGAAAGCTTACAAAACAGTGTGCACTATGCAAGTATAAAATATTGATCTTATTTTCTCATCCCCAATTGCAAGAGACTGTATGCCTAGACATAAGTGTACATGCTGGGACAATATGCGTTAAATAAATGTGCTGAACATATGACCAAACTATCCCAATTCACATTACTCTAAAAGATAATAAAGGTGGGGTGAGGATAGATTAAAAAAATAGATGTTCTGGCCAAATAATTTTGGTATATGTTGTTCACTGTTTCTCCGCTTTTGAGATTACAATACTATTGCATAGTAAAAGCTCTGAAAAATAGCACAAAGGGAAAAATGGTTAATTTTGGTTAATATATAGTACCCAATCTACTTCGAATGTGCTACTGGATTTTATATTTTTTATTTATTTTTGAGATAGTTCTATTCATATCCCTTGAGACATTATGTTGTAATATGCCACTTTGGTAAATGTTGTTACAGAAAAATTACCTGAGTAAAAAATATCAGAATCATTGTTTACTATATATTATTATAACTATTTATTATAACTATTACTATTATTGTCATCTAGACTAGGGATTGTTACTTAATTTGAAGGAAGAAGGGAAATACCAGAAATACTTTCTTAAAACATATACCTTTAGACCCACTACAATTATTTTACTCAAATCTGCAAGAGAAAAGCCCAGGGAGATAAGTCCTCTGGAAAAGTGTCAAAGATGATTCTGAAACTGATCTATCACTCCCTCATCCAGCTTGTCTTTCCCCAACCCTGGTTTGTCACTTTACTTTGTTTTGTAAAAGAGCATATTACTCTCTTAAGACCAAATCTGCCAGACCTAACCACAGACTTCGCAGTTATCCATTAGCGTATACTGTTCAAAGTAAGACTTGTTCTTATTTCCAATTTTAGATAGTTATCTAAACTATTTGATTTTAGATAATTATATTCATATATAACTATGTCATTATATATACTAACTCTAACTATATATTTTAGGTACATAGTTATCTAAGCCTACAGAAATATTGGTGTACTTATTTTCAAGAATTCTTAATGTTTCCTGAACCTCAAATATTTACTGAACATATATTTTTTCTTTTCCAAATCAAAGCATTCTTTTTTTCATAAAACACTTAAGCCCCTCATGGGACCAAATAAGATAACTCACAATATCTTTCAAAATATCCCTACATTTGTGCCCATATATTGTGCTGAAAATTTTCCTATAGTGAATTAAAAATTATTCAGATCTGTGG
Organism: Myotis lucifugus; assembly: GCF_000147115.1. NCBI lineage: Eukaryota > Metazoa > Chordata > Mammalia > Chiroptera > Vespertilionidae > Myotis > Myotis lucifugus. Next base: position 4,238 of record NW_005873927.1, on the reverse strand, counting down.
CCTTTCAGCTTAGTGCTATAGCTTAACAAGTACCATGTGAATGTTACCATTGGAAAAATATCTATAATAATTCACACAATTATATTTATGTCATTTAAACCAATATCAAAACAGAGAAAGAAGTAGATAAAATTCAGGTAGAGTTAAATTTACCAGTGATATATTTTTTTACATGATTGGAAGGCATGATCTATTTAAAACTATTGATTTGGCATTGATCCTTTTGCATTAATGGTCTGTTTTGACTACACTGGCCCAGCTCCTTGTAATACATTCAACTTCAAGTTCCAATTGGCTTTTGCTGTACACATGTGCATCCAATGTTCACTCATCTGGCTTTAGTAACAGTCCCACTTAAATTTGTGAAGGATTTGTTCACTTTATCAACTGATATTTATTCATCTTCTTTGACTTCAAAATTGGCAGGATATTTCTAGTACCCATGGCATGGAGTCCAAATTACAAAGCTGATCAAATTTCAGATGCATAACCCTCCATTCATGCCTCAACAATTCATTGAGTATCCCTGGGGGGTGGCTCAGTTGGTTGGAGTATCGTCCCATACACCCAAAGGCTATGGGTTTGATTCCTGGTTAGGGAACATACCTAGGTTTCAGGTCTGATTCCTGGTCAAGGCAACCAATTGATATTTCTCTCTCACATGGATGTTTCCCTCTCTCTTCTCCTTCAACTCTCTCTAAAAGTAATGAAAATATATCCTGAGGTGAGAATTTTTTAAAAATTGAGTATGCAACCCTTTGCTTATGTACTGTGTCCAGTAAGTGGAAGAGCAGAAGGAAAGACATTTCATACATATTATGAAGAAGACATGGTTTACTCTCCTCAAAGGATTTACAGTTTAGTGAATCCCTCCTTTTATATGCAACTTGAATGATATCAATTCTGTCTATAAATTATAAGTCAAAATGATGTCATAACTTTCCTATTTTAAAAGAAGCCAACAATCTCAATTTATAAAGAAAAGAAGCACAAAGAATCTAGTAAATTAGACTGCTTAGTTAATAAGAAAACATTTTAGTTACTGGTACAATGCTGAAATACAGCTACTTCAAAGTGGCGAAAGTATGACATGCTAAAGAAGAAGTGTGCAGCCCTGGCCTGTTGGCTCAGTTGGAGCATGGTCCCATACACCAAAAGATTGCAGGTTTGATACCTGGTTAGGGCACAGAACTGGATTGTGGTTTCAACCCCAGGTTGGGATGTCTACTGGAGGCAACTGATCAATGTTTCTCTCTCATATTGATGTTTCTCTCTCTCTCTCTCCCTTCCTCTCTCTCTAAAATTAATAAAAACATATCCTTGGTGAGAAATAAAAAAAGAAAGAAAGGAGTGTGCATACTTCATATACAGATTCCAAAACCATAGTCCTGTTCATAATTCCACTACTGACTTATCTAAATGCTGCATGGAAGTAATTATCTCTGCTAGCACATCATACAATTAAAATAGTATCTATTGATTAGAAATATTTTGACACAGTATGTTTTCAACTCATTAGGAGAAAAGTAAACTACCATAATAGCTTCAGACTAGATATGAATATCAGCTTTCACCGAAGTTTAAAATTGTCAGGTGAGCAGGTAGTTCTATAAAGCAAACTAATCTTGCAGGAAATCCAAGGCGGGTTTGTTTATTGCCACTGAGCATTTCTTGTCCCAGAGAGAAGAGCCATAGCTCCGAGTAGATTTGCTGAGATCTGCATGCAGTCAGCATCGCGTATCTCCAAAGTCTAGAGCCTGCTTGGGGCCGAGGTGAATTATCTGGTTTATGGGGGCTCAGATAGAGGTCACTGCTCGGATTGCAATTCTGACTTGCCTGTGGTGTATTTTGTGTAAATGTGGAAGTAGCAGCTTTTGAATCCCTGTAGTGAAGCCAACCTTATCCTCTGTTTGAAGCTGGATTTACCCTGAGTTTCCATGATTAGATCTTATAAACAGAATTCTCTTCTTGACAGATCTAAATACGGAGAGATTTATCTTGTGATCTTCTCTGCGAAATCATTATAGGTTCTAAAATGTGACTACTAACATGTCCAAGCATATTTGAAATAGAGGATGGACATGCTGATTTTTAGAATGTGCAAATGATAAGAATGGTAAGACTGTTGTGAAAATAAAATGTTATACACATTTTTTTAAAAGTTAAAAATAATAAAATGTGCACATTGACATTTGAATCAGTTATTTCTCATGAAAAAAAGTACTCATAACAGTGTTTCTAAACAATCCAGAATTTTAGTGATTGAAATGAAGATTTATGCTTCTGTATTTATAAAACAAATAGGGAATTATTTAGTGATAATATCATTTAAGAGCAGCAAAATTGGGACTATAGAAATACTGTAGGATCATTTTCTTGAGAATAAAATTGTGTGCCATGTTTACTGTTTCTAGGCTCTGGGGGCAAGGAATCTGGGTAACTATGTCTTGCCAATTTCAAAATGTCCAGCATAGCAAAGCACCAGCCAAGTTTCAAATTCCCTTGGAAAGGTCACTGTCTTGAGGCAAGATGAGCACATATCATACAGCTGGATGTTTTTATGTCACAAAAGAGCACATTTCAGAACAGAATTCTCCAGGTCTCCAAGTTGGCAATTCCCGAAGGTAAATCGCCAAAGATACTCTTTCGAACAGGAGGTGCTTAATGAAATGAGGTTGGATATCTCAGATACTCGAGAGATTTTTTTTTAACCTACAATAACTCCAAACATATCAAATAGATCATTCCCTGGCCTCAGGAGGGAAGAATGAAAACATAATCGTTTTACTTCTTAACTTAAATGGGGACATTGAGTCATTAGTTATTTACTCTCTGTTTAGAATCACCATTTTACCCTGCTGGTATTATGCGAGTAGTTTGCAATAATGGAAAATCCATTCGGCTTTATTACAGAAGAAGTTATTCAAAGGCAATAAAACTTATTGTCAAACTGGGGTTGGCTTTGCAGAAAATGATTTCAAAATGTCCTTTATTTAGTTAACGAGATTTTCTTTCTATCTAAACTATTATAGAGAGGATAATTATGGATGTAATAAGCTAATTACATCAGATCTAAATGAGCAAGTGTGAACTATTGGTAGACTTTAAGTAATGAAAACTGGGTGAGATCATATAAATCTAAACACCCAGACATCTTAGTGATGTGTTAGCCATTTGCAAAAATAAAATGTTAAGAAAGTTATGGTGATTTTATCTTATAGCAGAGAGCTTTCAGATGAGCTTATTTCAGGACTTTGTAAGAATTGGAACTTCCTTTAATCCCCTTAGAACAGAGGGCATTGTTTTCCCAGTTTACTTCTCCCTTGCAAAGGGCAGAAAAACACTGTCGTAAATAATTTAAAGGGTTGAGCCCCACACTCCAGCTACCTTAAGGGGCACTGAGGAAAGTATATACACTTGATCATCTAGTTATTCATTTGTTAATTTAATGATTATAGACTGTCTACCATGTCCCAGGGATTGTTCTGGAGGTTAAAGATATTGTAGTGAATAAGATAGACAAGTTCACTGCTCTGATGGCATTAATGTTCTTTTTTTAAAAATTACTATAAAAAACAATTTTAAGTATAATAAGGTTACACGCAATAAACATTAATATTTCAAGAAAAAAAGATTTTAAATATAATAATATTACCAAAATTGTACTAACATAGTATAATGTCACAAAAGTTGTAGGAAATATTAAAAATCTGCAAATAACAGGATTACTTCTATTATTCTTGAAAAGAAACAGAAAATAGGCAAACAAACTCTTCATTTCAGGCAGTACAAATAAAAGAAAATAAAGTAAGGTAGAAGACAGAGGATAGATGAGAATGCAAGGGAGTTGGTTACTTCAGATTCAGTGTTATGCTGGAGCCAGCAGGAATATTGAGGAATTGGTTTTAAATCATTGGTAACCTGAAATCAGCCATGGGGGCAGGGGGAATATGTAGACCATGGAAATTAGCAAAATAGGTACAAATCAGAGCTTCCTCCCCTTTTCTGAGAGCCAACTTCCCAGAGTACTTTTGGAAATGGTGGACAGGGAAAGTCATTGTGCAGAAATGATTTTTGAACAGATCATTGAAGAAGTAAGTTATGCAAAGATGATGGGGACGGGCATTCCAGGCAGGGTGGCAGCTGTGACTGCCGAGGCCCTGAGCAGGGATGAACTTGAAAGGCGATGTACTATTAAGAGTAGGGAGGAACCATAAGTTGTTCCAATTATTTTAAGC
>NW_005873926.1:10590-19042 GCF_000147115.1 Myotis lucifugus | reverse complement strand
ACTTCAAGTTTCCTCCAACTTATAAAATAAGAGGAAAGGGAGGAAAGCTGGCCAATAAGTCCATTTCCAAAAGCCTTCTCTCCGAATCTATATTTCTAAGTGTGGCTCTAGCCTTAATGACCTGTTAAGCAGGTCTTTTCAGACTCCTATTGGTGACCACTAAGGGGTCAGGGAGGTTCACTTACAGTCAGCATTTTATAAGGAAGTAAAAAAAACAACATAATAGAAACTATAGAGTGTACCACACATAACTAGAATAAGTGTTGCTGGATCAATTTTACTTCAGCTATACATTATACATACCATGCACCTGTACATGGGAGCACATGCCAAATTTATTTTCTACCAGCTGTGTGAAAAGGGTAAAGGGATTAAGAAGTACAAATTGGCAGTTACAAAATAGTCATTAGGATGTAAAGTACAACACAGGGAGTATAGTCAATGATATTGTCATAGCTACATACTGTGGTAGGGGAGTACTAGACTTATTAGGGAGATCACTTTGTAAGTTATGTAAATGTATAACCACTTTACTGTACACCTGAAATTAATAAACTATTGAATGTCAACTGTAAATGAAAATCTTTTTTAATTCTTTTAATTTAAAAAAATCATTTTTTACTATAAGGGCAGTCAAATGTTTGAAAAACACTGCCCTTAAGGATTCTCAAATTGCCTGTTGTACATCCTTAAACACACTCTCCTACATACAGTTAGAATAAAAGATAATCAAAGGAATCTACACTAATAAAAGAGGAAGATGCAAATTGACCATAACTTCGTGACACCCACCAGCCAATCAGGAGTGAGTATGCAAATTAACCCAACAAAGCTGGTGGGTTAATTTGCATACACAGGCACTGAGCGGCCAGGGGTGGGGCAGGATGCTTGCATCGTTGCCATGGCGACAACACAGGCGTTTTGCACCGCCCCAGCCGCTCCGGGCCTCTGGGCAGCATGGGAAGGTGGAAAGGTGGCTCTGGCCAGAGCAAAGGTGGTGCCGGTAGCCAGGGAAAGGAAGGCCCATTCTTGCACAAATCTTCGTGCATCGGGCCTCTAGTAAATAATACTGTAAGTTAGCTTAGAGTCTTGATGATCTGTGCAGCATCTGTGTGGATATTTTGGTTGGCAGGCACTCATAGATAATAACACTGACAGTGGCAAATGCTCAATCTCAAAAAAGAGTAAGTAGGTGGAGAGATGACAGAACTTTAGATCTTCCCTTATGTTATGAGAATGGGATAGAATATTAAGGGATACTATCAGTATGGCAAAATAAAAATAATGGCAGCCCTGATTTATTCAAAATAGCTATATACCAGCAAGTAAAATGCAAATAACTTTATACAGCAGCCTAATTTGGCTTTAAATAACTTTGATTTTATTTCTTTTTTATTTATTTTAATCTTTTGACTCCCTTTACCTATTTCTCCCACTCTCTACCTCCCACCTCTGCCAACACAGATCTGCTCTCTATATCTGTGAGGTTGGTTTTGTTTTGTTTGTTTTATATTCTACATATAAGAGAGATCATATGGTATTTGTCTTTTCCTGACTTATTTCACTTAGCATAATGTAGTCAAGATCTACCCATGTTATCACAAATGGTATGATTTCTGTCTTCTTTATGGCTGAGTAATATTCCACTGTATATATGTACCACCTCATTTTTCTCCATTCATCCATCAGTGGACACTCAGGTTGCTTCCCTGTCTTGGCAATTGTACTAGTAAATAATGCTGTAATGAACATGAGGGCACATATATCTTTGTGAGTTAGTGTTTTTGTTTTCTTCGGATAAATATCCAGAAATAGAATTGCTGAATATATGGTAGTTCTATTTTTTATTTTTTGAGGAACCTTCATACTCTTTCCATAGTGGCTGCACCAATTTACATTCCCACCAACAGTGCACAGGGTTCCTTTACTCCACATCCTCACCAACATTTGTTATTTCTTGTCTTTCTGATAATAACCACTATGTGAGGTGATATCTCATTGTGGTTTTGATTTGCATTTCCTGATGATTAATGATGTGAACAACTTTTCTTGTGCCTGTTAGCCATCTGTGTGTCTTCTCCAGAAAATGTCTAGTCACGTCTTCTGCACATTTTTTAATCAAACTGTTTGGTGGTTTCCTTTGCTGTGAAGAAGCTTTTGGGTTTGATGTGTCCCCTTTTTTTCTATTGTTATTTTTGCTTTTAGTGTCAGATTCAAAAATTGTTGCCAAGACCTATGTCAAGGAGCTTACTACCTAGGTTTTCTTCTAGGAGTTTTATGGTTTCCGCTCTTAACATTCAAATATTAAATCCATTCTGAGTTAATTTAGGGGTATGGTGTAAGATAGTGGTCAAGTTTCATTCTTTTGCATGTAGATGAGCAGTTTTCCAAACACCATTTATTAAAGAGAGTGTCCTTTCCCCATTGTATATTCTTGGCTCCATTATTATAAATTAGTTGACCATATATGCATGGTTTCATTTCTGGGCTTTCTATTCTGTTCCATTGACCTCTGTGTCTGGCTTTATGCCAATGCCACACTGTATTTAATTACTACAGCTTTGTCATATAGTCTAAAGACAGGAACGTGATGCCACCAGCTTTGTTCTTTCTCAAAACTGTTTTTGGCTGTTCAGGGGTTTGTTTTGTGGTTCTCTACAAATTTTAGGATTAGATTTATATTTTTGTAAAAATGACATTGGCATTTTAATAGGAAGTGTATTGAATCTATAGATTGCTTTGGGTAGGAAGAACATTTTAACAATATTGATTCTTCCAATCCATAAGCACAGGATATCTTGCATTTATTTGTGTTTTCTTCAATTTCTTTCATTAATGTCTTTTAATTTTAAATATATAGGTCTTTCCCCTCTTTTATTAAATTTATCCCTAGGTATTTTATTCTTTTTAATGCAATTGTAGATAGAATTATTATCTTAATTTCTCTCTTTAATAGTTTGTTATTAGTGTGCAGAAATGCAACAGATTTTGTGTATTGATTTTTATTATGCTTTGATTTAACCAAGTTGAACTTGAAACAAAGAAAGCAGTTGTCTAAGAAAGGGCAGTGTTGCCCTGACCGGTTTGGCTCAGTGGTCGGCCTGTGGTCCGAAGGGTCGCCAGTTCAATTCCTGATCAAGGGTACATACCTCGGTTGCATGCTCGACCCTTGGCCCTGGTCGGGGTGTGAACAGGAGGCAACCAATCCATATATCTCTCTCTCTCCCCACCTTCTCCTTCCCTCCATCCTCTCCCTAAAAATAAATGGGGGCAGTGTTCCCCAGAGCAGGTACAAACAGGATGACAGCCAGAGTTGTGAGAGCAATAAAACCAGTAGAACCACTAAGGAAGTTCAAACATCCTCTCAAACACACCCCATTCACCTCCAAAACAAACAATGAATATATTTTTAAACTGTGGGATTCACAGTACTCAGGAAACAGCTCAGGGTGATTAGCCAGAATAGTATGCGCCTTAAAAGAAACTTCATAAGCTTTCAACATCTTCCAATTGACATACTGAGCTTTTCTTCTATGTGTGTTTACAATACTGCTGTTCTCTAGAGTGTGCTTGATGCTTGCTCTAGCCTCTTGAACCTTGTGCTATCAGAGGCAAACTCCCTTGATGCCCTAATGTTCAGTGGGTTGACTTTCTCCTAAAGACATTCATTAGTCTCTTGTCACCGTAAGGTGATCTCAAATGGGCCTTATATAAACAACAAACCAAAGGAAAGTATTCAAAGCCTATCATAAACGAGATCTCAAATTATATTCAAAATCATTTTCCCAAATAGTTCCACACCTTTCTTCTGCTGCTTTCCCTACTCCTTCTTCCTCACCTGTTCTAACTAGTCAACAGTTTGGGGGGCTGGGATTTGTTTTTGTTTTTTTACCTTCTTTCCAGACATATTTTAGTGGGAATGAAGGAGGCTGGTACAAGGAGGGGAGGGAAAGGTGATAGTTGAATGATTACAGCAAGTTCCTCACTCAACATTTTTACACAGTTTAAATCTGCTTATCATAATAAATGTCAAGGCGTTAGGCAAGATTTAAAATTACATAGCTTAGATAATGACACAGACTCTCTGCTTAACTAAACTTTAGTCAGGCTCTCTCAGCTTCAGCCTCATGTCTGTCCCTGTGGGGCCTGCATTGCCCAATTTTAGCAAGAATCCTGCTAAGTCAGTTTAGAGAGCATCCCCCATCCACCTCTGACATCTGGTCAGGCCTGCCTTCAGCAAATATCCTGTTGGGTCTGTTTAACCAAATTCCCCACCTCTGATGCTCTGTCTCGGTAGTGTTCCATGCACGCCCCCACCCTGCTTTGGGTAGTATTCAGAATTGAGCGCAGCTCTATACTGAGGCTGCTTTCCTCTTACTGCAATCGTTCTTAAATAAAATTTGTTTTTATGGCCCTCACTACTGTTAGGCTCTGGTTTTCCTCAACAATACCAAGTATAATAACCATGCAATTATACTACATATCACATGAATTCTTCCCTTCTCTCAACAAATATTTATTGAATCATAAAAATCCGGGGTAGAATATTGATGGGAGAAGTGGGAAGTGGGGGGAGCTGGAGGATGACCCCAAGAAAGAAATACAGTGGTCCTCCCTTTTCCACAGGGGATACGTTCCAAGACCCCAGTGGATGCCTGAAACCTCCGATACTACCAAACCTTATAGATATACTATGATTTTTTCCAGGCATACACACCTATGATAAAGCTTCATTTATAAATTAGGCACAGTAAGAGATTAACAACAGCTGATCATAAAATAGAACAATTTATAACAGTATACTGCAATAAAAGTTATGGGAATGTGGTCCCTCTCAGCAAACTAGCACAATTTCTTTTTCCTTCTTCACAATTTCACAGATAGAAGATTCCTTCTTACCAGACATGTTAGCCACCTCAGCATACAGTTCTTTTCTTATCTAAGTCGAAAACTTTTACTTTTTCATTTAAACAAACCACTTTGCAGCTTCTCTTAGCATATCTGTCCTGCCAGCATCATGACTCTTGCACTTCAGGGGCATTGGAGAAAATAGAAGTTTCGTAAATACGGGCACTTTGACACCAGAGCAGTTGATCTGATAACTGAGAAGGCTTCTAAGTAACTACTGAACAAGGAGCATATACAGCATAGATATGCCGGACAAAAGGAAGAAAATCAAAGTTTTGCCACCCCAACAACTGTGCCTTTTGGCACACTGATTTTAAGCTGGTTCCTAAGAAACAAAAGACTTGGAAAGAATCTTTGACCTTCCCCTTTTCCTGCCAAAGAGAGTCAGACAGAAAGGCCTGCTCCAGCAGAAAATCTCAGGGTGTTCGCCTTTGCCTCACTTGAGTTGAGTATGGTGCTTGGGAGGGCTTCGGGGAGGGGCCTAATGGCCGGATCAACCCCTGTCCATTGTTTCCGGGTTGCCTGGCAGGAATTTGCCTACCATGTGTGTTCCGTTCTTCCTCAATTACCTGTAAAGCAATAACTTTCACTTTTAAAATCTAAGATCTAGTTCCCCCTTTTCTCTTTGTCCAAAATGACATACTCAATTTTTCCTCACTATCTCTGCAATTTTATGCTATATGAATTCCCCATGTGTATGTTTTAAAAATATATTTTCGCCCTAACCGGTTTGGCTCAGTGGATAGAGCATCGGCCTTTGGACTCAAGGGTCCCAGGTTTGATTCTGGTCAAGGGCATGTACCTTGGTTGTGGGCACATACCCAGTAGGGAGTGTGCAGAAGGCAGTTGATCGATGTTTCTCTCTCATCGATGTTTCTAACTCTCTATCCCTCTCCCTTCCTCTCTGTAAAAAAATCAATAAAATATATCTTTTTAAAAAAATTATTTTCTTCTATTAATCTGCGAATGTTGTTTGAATTAGCCCAGCAAGACAAGCTTCGAAGGTGGAAATAAAAGTACTTCTTTTAGTCCTCACAAATGGGATGCTTCGTTTCCTAGGCGGGACAGAGATTTCACCACGCCACTCAAGATGGTACACAATCTAAAACTTACAAATTGTTTATTTCTGAACTTTTCCACCTAATATTTTTGGACCACAGTTGCCCATGGGTAACTGACACTGCAGATCAGGTGGGGACTACTGCAGTACAAAGGTAGTTAAGTCATAATACTTGTCATCAAGAACTCTACGTAATTGTGGCAGAAATAAATCATATACAACAATACCTATACAACTGGAGAGAAGGTGATAAATTCACAAGACGCCTAATGGTAAAGAAGTATGAGGGCTCATAAAAAGAACAAATAACATGCAGAGGAAACAGTCAAAAACTACTCTGAGGTTAAAACTCTGAGAAAATGACAAGAGGATGTTGTTACTGGTGTGCTTAAGGAACCCAGTAAGAGAAATAAGAAGGATGGTGGTCAGTTTGGTGTTAGACATTTTAAGTTGCAATACCTGTGAGACACCACATGGAGATGATGAGTGAGCTTTCTCTGAGAAAGGTAGAGGCCAGACATAAAGATGTGAGCAGACAACAGCTGAGTAGGAGTGAAGGCACCATCAAGAGAGAGTATAGGAAGAAGAGAGAAGCTTTAGGAATACATATATAGGGTGGGGCCTCTTGTGTGATCTAAGTGGGGCTGACCAGGGAACAAATGACCCAGATCTATCTATTCTGGTAGAGCTAGTGAAGAAGCCATTTTCTACTAGGATTGCTATGAGTCCGGGGTCTCCTTAGCCCACTTTTTTCTACCATGTGAAAGAAGGTGAACTATAAGTAGAGGAAAGACAGGTTTCCAATACCACCACTAATCCTCTGGATTCAGCTGTGCCTACAGCTGGTCTGCCCTTAAGTCTTCTGTTAGTTATTGAGCCAATGAATTCCCTTTTTGACTTAAGCTAATTAAAGTCATTTCACATTCAAATGAAAGAGTCCTGACTGATATATAAAGTAATTATTTAAAATACTTTTTTAAAAAATTTATTGATTTCAGGGAGGAAGGGAGAGGGAGAAAGAGATAGAAACATAAATGATGAGAAAGAATCTTTGATCGGCTGCCTCCTGCATGCCCCACACTGGGGATCGAGCCCACAACTTTGGCATGTGCCCTGACCAGGAACCTCCTGGTTTATAGATCTATGCTCAACCACTGAGCCATGCCAGCCGGGCTAAAAGACGTTTTTAAAGCTAACAAATGAACACAACATCCATAACCAATGGAAAAACAAAAAGATAAGTTTTTCTAATGTTTAAACCTTCTCCATTCTTCTTCCTTTTCTCAACACATGGGTTGTTTTCTCTACTTGGCTGTCTTGTCAAATGGCACCCATTAAATAATACAAACCAGTAGGGCCCTCTGCTCCTGAGCCCATTGTGCCAACTCCTTCACACCATAAATGAAATATCACCCCATTCAAAAGTCACCCAGAGGTAGTTTCAGATTTTGTTTTGCCATGTACTGTGCTTCTGTGGAAGCTCGTTCATATTCCCAATGAGGACCCTGCTGGTGTGGCTGTGTTTTCTTTTGTGGAGGTAAAGGTGAAAAGAAAATGTACATCATAAGGCAATCAAAACTGGAATAAAACACCAAGTCCACTCAGCTTTCTAGATTGTCAAGTAACTGAACCACACACTTTAAATTGTATTACAAAGCTTCTAGCCCAGTGGTTCTCAACCTTCTGGCCCTTTAAATACAGTTCCTCATGTTGTGACCCCCAACCATAACATTATTTTCGTTGCTACTTCATAACTGTAATGTTGCTACTGTTATGAATCGTAATGTAAATATCTGATATGTAGGATGGTCTTAGGCAACCCCTGTGAAAGGGTCGTTCGACCCCCAAAGGGGTCGAGACCCACAGGTTGAGAACCGCTGGCCAGAGGCAGAAATGGGGTTAGAATACAAGTCTGAAAGAGCCCCATCTACCCTCTTTTCTTTACTGAATTCTCTACCCGGCTCTGTCACAGCTGTTGCTTTCAGCAAGAACTACAACTACTGGAATTTGCCATCCTTCTCCATACCCCAATGAATAATGGGCCTTCCATTCTTTGAAGAAGAATTCATCCAAAGTCTTCATCTATTTTGCTGTTATAGAGCCAATTCTTCTCCCTCACTCTCATTCATTTATTCTGGTAGAGCTAGTGAAGAAGCCATTTTCTACTAGGATTGCTATGAGTCCGGGGTCTCCTTAGCCCACTAACACAGATTGCTCACATAATCTCGGGAATATGTATTAGTCTCTGGTAGGTGCTGAGACTAATAGATATGGTTCCATCTTTAATAAGCTCATCATTCAGTAGATAAAACATAAAGACATAAAACAGCTAACTATAATACAAAACGATAAGTAAAATAATAAGGATTTGGGCAAAGTGTTGTGAGCGGGGACAGTCAGGGAAGGCTTCCTGGAGAGGAGATATGTGTGCTGAGTTTAAAATGTTAGTTCGGTGCTTCTGATGACTAGAGAGATAAGACATGA
>NW_005873926.1:0-10490 GCF_000147115.1 Myotis lucifugus | reverse complement strand
TTAGTTGACAAATGAATTTTAGAAACAATAGTTATTATAAGAGTCTGGGAAGCACATAAAAATTATATGCTAAACATATATAATCCCTTTTAATCCTTACATCAGCTACCAAAATAGATTTTAGGAAATATCTGGGATGAAGAAATCATGTATTAGAAAGATCAATTGTTCAAAGATTAAATAACTTATTAAAGGCAGAATTCAAATCAGTATCTTCGTATGTCATCTGACTTCTAAGCCAATACTCTTGCTGCTGTACTCTTATATATTGATGAGTTGAACAATGAGAAGAACACAAATAGTGACAGAGAGAACCATTTAGACCCTGGCAAGAAATGTATTTGTTGCCCTTGATAGTTAAATTACTCTTAGACCATATTTATTTTTTTAAAATATATTTTTATTGATTTTTTACAGAGAGGAGGGGAGAGAGATAGAGAGTCAGAAACATCGATGAGAGAGAAACATCGACCAGCTGCCTCCTGCACACCTCCCACTGGGGATGTGCCCACAACCAAGGTACATGCCCTTGACCGGAATCGAACCTGGGACCTTTCAGTCCGCAGGCCGACGCTCTATCCACTGAGCCAAACCGGTCTTGGCCTCTTAGACCATATTTAGCATCCCACCCAAAGAGAAACTGCAAAAACAAGCAAACATCAGCCAACTCCAACAATTCAAATTATCAGCCAAGTTTTCTCATCATGGTGAGAATTAAAGAAATGCAAGATGGTTCTGATTTTTTTTGCCCCAATAAGCCTTTCTGTCCATCACCCAAACAGAATATTGGGCAGACACAATAACCACAGTCAAGCAGCAGACAGCCTGGCACAAACTTGCACGACAACCTCTGCCACATTGCTGGGAGGTATCCTGTAACAGGATCATCAAACCTAGAATGTCTGGGTGTGTGCCATATCTTGAGTGTTTTGCTTCCCTATTACTGTTTTAAACCCAGTATTTTTGCTTAAGCAGAAAAGTCCGATTGTTGATTCATCCACCTGAGCTACCATCACACAACCATATGACTATGAGACCAGTACGACTAGCCATAGGTTGCTAGGAAAGAGGACGAAAAGGTAAAGATCCAAAATAATTATTTAATGGGGAGGAAGCCTCTAGAATCCTGGAGATCATACTTACCTTAGAATTTACTACTGCTAATACTAATAATACCATGTGCCTGGCACACAGTAACTCAGTAAATACTTACTAAATGAATGAATGAATGAGTAAATGCATGAGTGAATCCCTCACTTGTCTTGAAAGTATTTTGCAAAATCAATTGCAAAACCAGTTTAAGTTCATAGTAGTAACTTAAACAAAACTAGGAAAAAGCCAAAGCAGTTAAGCACAAAAAGTGAATTACTTACACATAAGAGTGATTTAAATATGGAACTGGACAAAGATCACAACGGAACAATTTAAATATTCCCATTTTAAAAGGGTAGTTTGAGTTTAACAATTGGGAGGCCACTTCTGACCTTGAAACAAGTGAGTAGTCCCTTTAATTTATCTCTTCAGAGGTGAGTGAACAATCTCATGAAACTGGTGATTTAAATGCTTCACACTGGACCCTAGCTGGTTTGGCTCAGCAGATAGAGGGTTGGCCTGTGGACTGACGGGTCCCAGCTTCGATTTTGGTCAAGGGCACATGCCCCAGTTGTGGGCTCAATCTCCAGTAGGGTGTGTGCAAGAGGTAGGTGATCAATGATTCTCTCTCATCTTTGATGCTTCTCTCTCTCTCCCTCTCCCTTCCTCTCTGAAATCAATAAAAATATATTAATAAATAAATAAATACTTCAGTGAATCCTGGAATCCCAGCTGGGCCCCTGGCAACAGGAGTACTCAAATCACTTCTAGGATTGTTACTGATACAAAATGAAACCACCCAACAGGAAACTAGAGTACCACTCCCAAATCTCCTTGATATTGCTCAGCATACTAGTATCTATGTACTGAATTACCCTCTACCAACTTCTCTTGAACTTTCCCCTCTTAATCAAGTGATCCCACCTCTGTTTCCCAAGATGCATTTTTTCCATTTTTCCTTCAGGTTTCTAACACTGCTTACTGAAGCCACTACAGTGTGGGTGCATTCTTACCCACAATACATACACACATGCACACACATTTGCACACTCACATTCACTCTTAAAACTCTTCCTTACGAGGAAGCAAAAAGTACCTTTCCTAAATATACTATTCAAAAGAGAAAGATGTCGTGTTTTGGGATGCATTCTTAAGGGAAAAAGAATTATTATGAAACAATATGTATAGAATGACACCATACTATAAACAAGGTTAACTAAAATCTACAGATACATTCTCCAAAATGTTAACAGTTTTATCTCTGGGTGGTGAAATTATGGGTGATTTTTATTTTTTCCTTCCTGCTCCTCTGGATTTGCCAAAGTTTTAGACAATATGCATGTGTTCTTATTTCAATTAGAAAAATTAAGTTAAAGCATGGGGGAAGGAGGGTTAACACTCTTACCGTGTTCCTCCAAATACAATCAAGACAGGTTAGAATTATTTTTTAATTTTACTAAAGAAAACAAAATTGTAAAAGCTATTACACACTTTTTTAAAAAGATTTACAAAGTTTTCTGAGTTTACCACAGCTATTGACAAGTTCCTCAGCCTTATTCCATTCCACAGTCAGTTTCTCAAGGCCCCCTCTCCATAAAGCATGGCCTAGCGTCAGAGCACGGATCCTCAGTCTGCATTCTTGACTTCCTGCCCCTGCCCTGCCCCAGGGGGCAAGGGCCACCCTACTTACTGTCAGCTGTGAGATAGCTCCACAGGCCTTCTGTTGGTTGTCAAGACCAAAGGGCCTCCCACTCAGTGCCTCTGGGATAAGGTGTGGAAGGCATCCCTCTTCAACTCAGGGCTGGGGCGAAGGCCACAAGGAGTGAGCTCATCCTCTAGAGCAGTGGTTCTCAACCTTCCTAATGCCGCGACCCTTTAATACAGTTCCTCATGGTGTGGTGACCCCCAACCATAAAGTTATTTTCATTGCTACTTCATAACTGTAATTTTGCTACTGTAAACAATATGTAATTATGTATGTGTTTTCCAATGGTCTTAGGCGACCCCTGTGAAAGGGTCATTCGACCCCCAAAGGGGTGGCGACCCACAGGTTGAGAACCACTGCTCTAGAGCCATCTCATCTCTGCAAGGAAATGCCTTGTCCATCACAGGCTCACCTATGTTACAATCCTTTATCACAGTGGTTCTCAAAGTGTGTTCCCTAGAAAATATGCAAGGTCAAAATTGTCTTCATAATAATAGTAAGACTGCATTTTCCTTTTTCCAAAGGCTACATGACATGTCACAATAGATTGCATGCAGAAGCATATATGAGACTGTTTTCTACTAAGCCAGATATTAGAGATTTGCAAAAATGTAAAGCAATGCCATTTTCTCATTAATTATTGTGTCATGGAAAATACTTATTTTTCATTTTAAAAATGTTAACATGGTATGGGTTTATTAATGCTATTTTTAATAAATATTTTTAAAACCTCTCAACATTAATTTCTATAATTGTAAATATCAGTAAATATAAACCACATATACTAAAGCTGTTTGGTGTCCTCAATGTTTAAGAGTAAGTACACAAGGGTCCTGAATCCCAAAGGTTTGGTAAGACACACAAGAATGACATACAAACAGGCCCTTATATACCACCTAACTGGCGAGTCAATAAGATTGAGCTTCCAGTCAATCTTATCTAATACACGTCTCATCCAGTTTAGTCTACATGCCCACAAGATTGATTCTACAGAAACACTGCCATTGTCACTCTTCTTCTCACATTGCATCCCTGATACACACACACACACACATACACACACACACAGCTTTCTTTTTACCAAGAGTATAAGGTCCTAACACTGAAGAACCTTAACTGTCTTCAGTCTTCCACTCCCTTTACTAGTACTGTCCTCCAAAGCATATTTGAACTCTATCTTAACCAAACAGTTCCAATAAGTTTTGTAATTTACAGTCATTGTGACTTTGCACGGCCCATGTCCCCCACCTAGAGTTCTGATGTGCCTCCTCTCAAAGTTTCCAGCTGCTATCTGTCCTACAGGGGCCCACATCTCCTCTCTTTCCTATTGCTATGCTCCCCCCTTCCTCTCCAGACTCCTACACCAACATATTTATTTGTTTAGCACTTATTCTATGCTTTCATGCATTATCATCTGCTCATAAAAATGGTAAGATCATGAACATCTAGAGAGGATAGACATATTCCTTTTTATTTCTTCCTGAACCTTTAACAAAGCCTCAGACAAGAGTACCAGAAGGTTTTGATGGAAAAATCATGGAGTTGATGAGTCCCGTTTGGGGCAGGTTTAGACCCATTGAGTTGGGAAAAAGAGAAACTTAGACATCAATAGTCAATAGGATGTGCAAAGTGAACCTCATGAGAGAAATCTGAACCAAGCCAACCTATTTAGAAAACATCTACAGAGAGGTGATAACTGTAGGCACAGGGGTGACCAGGGTTGTACAGAGAGAGTATACAAGAGGGTTTGAGATAGAACCCTAAAACACACCAATATTTGAATGATGAACAAAGGTAAAAAAAAAAATGAGGTAGACAAGTTACAGGTAAGAAAGGGGTGTGTTTGAAGTAGGAGTGTTCAACGCTATAAAAATTTAGCAATAAGAAGGTTTAGGGTGAAGTCCTGTAGAATAATTTCAAGGGTCAGAGCCACACCATAATATGTTCAAGAGTGACTGGGAAGGTGAGGAAATGGAATCGGAATTCATACCTGTTAGGGCAGGACCTGCTTCCTCTGCTAGCCTGAAGGCCCTACCCAGACACTTACTTAAATGCCATTCATCCCAAGATTAGAAATAGAGTCAGTGTCTAGCTTTTCTCACAAATATGTATAGGTGTAAAATAGACCTAGATTCTGAGATGCCTACTCCTAAAGAAAACTGCAATGCAACATGATTTGATATACAAACTCAGTTACCTGGTATCAGTTACAGGCACCCATTCACAAATAGGTCTGTGTGTTTTCTAGCACATGTGTTCAATATACATATATAGCAGGATCTGTTACCCAACTCGGAATCGGCCTATTGATTTTACTTCCCCCTTTCATCTGACACACGGGTTAATTTTCTCTTTCCCTGAAGAGACGCATCTCACTTCTCCCAGGGAGACCGAAGTGGCTCCTGTTCTCTTATCTGCTTTACCAGCTCACAAGGGCGGCTGAACATGGAGTGCACTGGATTCTTTCAGCTTGCAAAACCCATGCAGAGGTCCTGATGTAAATCTAAATTCAAAACCACAACGATACTGATTTCTAGAACTATAATGTGGACTCTCAGCCATTCACATTTCAGTAGTGATATAAATTTTGGAGCCAATTCCTAAACGCAGCTTCGGAAGTTCTGTTGGAAGAGAGGGAATGTTCATAATTTCAACACATATTGAAATACTCAAATTATTTCATTGGTTTCTACATCTGAGGTTTACATTTTCAAATATTCATTACTATTATTTGATGAAAGGGAAGTAGAGGCAAATCATAAAAGCCTTTCTCAAGGTGAGAATCGTCATGGAAACTAACACTGAAAACAAAGTCACTGAACTGATGTATTTCTCACTGAACATTTTATTTCATTAACCTCAGCTGTCTTTTTATAGCAGTGCTTTCCTCTACACGTTGACTGACCTTAAAGTGCTCAAGTCTTAGGCAATTTTGTTAAGGGTAGTATAGCTATATCAAGGAACACTGTATTATAATGATAATAAAAATGCACTGAGCATGTAACGTGAGCCAGGCATGAAGCTAAGTATTTTACATATATTGTCTTTTTTATTTATTATTTATCACTTGAATTAATATAGTTAATGAAAAAAATATATCTTATTTGTCTGAGTTACTATATGTAATGCACTAAATTTATAAGTGCCTAAAATATAGTGAATACTCAGTACATGTTATTATTGTTCTCACTTTTAATTTAAGCAACCATCCTATGAGTAAGGTTCATTTTTCCAATTCACAGATGTAAAAATTAAGGATCAAGGGGTTGTCACTTGCCTGTGATTCCCCAGCTATAAGTGACAGGTTTGGAGTTTCTACCCAGATCTGTTTGATTCCAGAAGCCAAATTGCTAACCATTATGTTGTATTCTCTAGTTAGAGATCTAAGAAACTCACCAAATAAATTGATGATAACTGGGTTATTTTTTAATTAGATTCATAGAACTAAACCCTTAGGGCTCACTGTATGTGTGTTGTTGTTGTTTTCTTTTATTCAGTCAGTTATGAAGAAGTCAAGATATTCAATATTTGGACTTGGAAGACATAATGCTACTTTACAGGTTAACACCATTGATCTGGATTCACAGAGTTTTGTTTTTGTTCTCCTTAAACTTCAGACCAAGAAAGACAACAGAGGATCTTTGGAAGGAGACAGAAACCAATTTCACAAGGCTCCATTCTGAAGATTTTCTATGCTCCTAAATCCCATCATCACAAAAGTAATTCAATGATAGTTTCATCTCTTGATGAAATAAGTGTCAAGACTCAATGACCCCATTTGGCTCCAGAAACAGACAACTGGGAATAGTCTGAGAATAAATTAATTAGTTTCAATTACAAATAAGAATCTACCATTATCTGGAGTTTAAAATGGGAAAACTCTGAAAACAACATAGATTCTGAGGTTGTCTAGAGTTTAGTAACATTCTTTTTTTTTTAATAAGTTGCATTGTAAATGGTCCTAATATTAACTGTTTGCACTTAGTAAGAAATATGGACAGTCCCTTGAGGTAATGCCACTTTGTATACAAGTAACTCACAAACTCTTACTCCCAACAACATCAAGCTGCCTTCATTAGGGGCTGCTTTTCTTTTCCTTTCCCTGAGGAATGTCAGTCATTCTCAACTTCAAGCTTTATTTTCTGTTCCTATCTATATTCCTATTTTTCTCCCCCAACTCCTACTGATATGGATAAGAAATTGATAACAGGGGATTTAAATGTACATTAAATTTAAAGAAAAAATACCTTAAAAAAGAGTAATGGGTTTTAGGACAGGGGAATGAAGCCCCAGCCCCTCACCATCTCCCAATGGGTGTCATCAGGAAACAGGAGTAGGGGTAAACCACGGAAAGCAAAAAAACTGCAAGTCTCCCACCCAGCTACTCTACTTTGAACATCCCTAGAGAGACACAAAGACCTAACTCAATTAAGGAGAAAAAATTACCTCTCCCTTTACAGTAGTCGTGTGAGAGAGCTCAGACTAGCAGCAATGACCTGCGTACAGCTAGTTAGTAACTCCATTAGAGTACTCTGCTCACCTACTCTTCCCTCATTGCGACCACTCAGTCCCTGTCACCCAGGCACAGGCCACTTTCTCCAGTGTTACCCCGTCAGCGAAGCAGTTGCTTCTCAGCATGATAAAGGAGGCTTTACACTCTATGCTGCAGAAGAGAGAGTGAGTTCATTGGCAGAATCCTTCTACAATAAGAGTGAGAACAGGACTGAATAGTTTTTTTCTTTGCTTTTTATTTTAAAAATATGGTTTTATTTGTTTTTAGAGAAAGAGGAAGGGAGAGAGATAGAAACATCGATGAGAGAGGAACATCATCTATCAGCTTCCTCCTGCAAGCCCCCCATTGGGGATCGAGCCCACAACCCCTGCATGTGTCCTGACTGGGAATCAAACTGGTGACCACTTGGTGCCTGGGTCGATATTCAACTGCTAAACCACACCGGTAGGCAGGACTGAATGTTTTAACACTAGACATAAGTGTTTCTCTCATATCTGAAGTCTATCCATAGAAGAAATCTAGTTAATATGGCTTTCTCTAGGAAAACTTTAGGAACTCAAAATTAGGAAAACTATTGCTGCCAATATATTTTCTCTGAAAAAAAAAATTCCCCATATGAGAAAGAATAAAAGAAAACGTCATTCTATTAAAAAGTTCATGTAACTCACAGGAAAATCTATCTTGTGAGTAAGGTAGAAATACATTTGGTACAGGCAGATATTCAATAAATGAATATATTACAAATCAAACCAGATAAGCAGAATTCTCCGAAAGGATAGCTGACTGGTTTGTAACTCTTCCATGAGACATCTCCCAAAAGGATCCCTTGCCCTTCTAAACGAGTAACACCTGCTGCAACATTGAACCATTAATCACATACAGCTTTGTGAGATGTCTTATATGTGTTTCAGTGATCACTTACCTAGTGCAGTTTTGCCTGGTATACCTTTTTCAAGTTTCTATCTTATTTCTTAATTAAGTTATAAGCTCTCTGAGTACAAGGACCCATCATCGTTAGTGGAGTTTGTGTCGTCAGCACTGTTCTCTCAATGTGACTAAGCAGTAGAGTTAGATAAGCGGTTGATGATTAGTAACTTCTACCCATAGTTCAAAATCTGAGGTAACAGTTGTCCCAGCTACAGAGAGTGTACTTTTCTAGCCTATAATTCATAAACTCCACTACAGCACATGTTTAGGATTGCCTGAGGTTCTACCACTTGTTGTGTAACATTGGTCCAGTTACTGAACCTCTCTGTACCTCATTTTTCTCATGTATAAAATGAAGATGATAATGGTACATTTGTCATAGGATTGTTATACGGTAAGTATGAAATATGATAATACAAATAAACTGGGTACAAAAGTTATGTCACATAGAAAAGGACTGATAATCCCTCGCTATGTTATGTAGGAAGAGTCCATGTGACTCCTAGGTATTGGGCAAAGGTGCAAGCGTGGGAGTTGGGTATGGAAAGAATGAAGGCCATTTTCCCGTAGATTCCAAGCATACCTGACCTGGAGGCAAACTGAGCTCCCGACGTCTGTATAGATGTAGATTGAGACAAAACCAACTCCATCTCTGGGTCCCGGGCTTTATTTCATTTTTAAATTCCATGCAATGACCTTTGACCAACCTCACCATCCTTAGCAAGTACATCAAAGCCTTCTAGTTGATGTTCTGTGTTCCTTAAAATGTAACTATAAATATTTTTGTTAGTGTAGCTGGACTGGCATGACAACTGAGATAAGTATCAAGTCGGTAATAGTATCGATTATATGAAATCATCTATCATAAGACCCCCAGGAGGTATGGCCCCTGGAGCTACAGCATTCTTTGTCCCTTTACCTTGTCAATCATTAGAACCTGAGTTATCCTATAAAAACTACAGTACTACAGCAGGGGTCTGTAGGTGAGGAATAATCTGTGCAGACTGTTGGGTCGTCTTTTCCATTCCAACCCAATCTTCCCCTAAGTAAACTGCTGTCTAATAAATTGTTATATTCTGACAAGTATGCCTGCTTCATTTTTTTTTTTTTTTGGTCCAAAGATTCTGTCGCCTTACAATTGGCCATTACACCTTTGCCCCACCATCAGACAGCATCATTGTCAAATGATTTATGAATATCCCTCATTTTCCCAAAACCTTTTGAAAACAATGATTGGACTGTACACAGTCAATTTAAATGAGAGGATATAACAGATCAGAATAGGTCCATTGTCTTGAAGAAAAAATGACCAGAGACCCAGGTGCAACCTTGCCCTCACACCCCACCGTTCTGCCCCACCCTTCCAGTTTCTCACCTGAACAAGTGGTCTGGAAGGCATCCCTAAAAGGCTTACCCCACCATTTCTCAGAATATAGACTACAAAAGACCAGATGCTCTCTCTGCTCTGTCCATGGTCAGTGCTTCCCAGAACCCCCCTCATCTAACCCACCATTACCCCACCCCAGGAAAATCCACAGTAGATGACAACCAGCTATGCATACAATGTACATGTAATGACCCCCCAACACACACACACACACACACACACACACACACACATCTTCTGTTTGCTACATACTATTATGTAGCAAATGTCATGTAGCAAATGTAGATGTATTTAGCCTGGCCATCCATTGAAATAAACCAAGAGTGGGGGGTTAAAAATGGCAGCAGAGTAAGTGGATGCTGCACGGACATGCTCCCAGGAATAAAATGAAATTACAACTAATATATGGAAAGGCTTCCTGAATAATCACCAGAAAACTCACAGGAGAGAACCCTGATACCCGAGGATCAAAAGTGGAGACCGCATAGAGACTGGTAGGAGGAGCAGAGGTGAGAAAGGGCTGGCCCGGTGCCCACAGACAACAACTGAAGTCTCAGAGAGATCTCTCAGCTGTGGGGGAGGGGGGTGCCACTGAGAACTCTGGGATCTAATCCCGAAGCTGGACTCCCCAGCAGAGAGCACCAAACTGAGGAGGGTACCCACATAACAACTAGCTGTGAAAAGCAGTGGGGTGCTATCAGCCAGGGAGTGGCAGCTGAAAGTTCAGGCACCCACTTAAAGGGCCAACACACAAAATTCCCTGTGGAGCCACCCACCTTATGCTCTGGCAGAGAGAGGGTGAAGTGGACTGGAGCTGTGAGAGCAGAAGCCAGGACTGGGGACTCGGAGGATAGAGCTCAGAAGGC
>NW_005873925.1:0-18943 GCF_000147115.1 Myotis lucifugus | reverse complement strand
ATGAGAGCTGATGGATCCGTGTGGAGCGTGCGCATTAGTGATCTCATGGATCTGAACAAGAAATGTTTTCTCTTTCCTTAAGTAGTCACATGAGGTGGGGGGAGGGGTGGGAGAGGGCTGGTTTGACAATAAGGTAGTGTGACAAAGACCAGCTGAAAACAAGGGGCAAAAAATGCAAGATGGGTGCACTTGAATTTGAATTGCAAAGGGTAAGTGTGTGACCTTGGATATTTGCTCCATGCTTTATTCAGCACGTGTAGCTCACAGATATGGGCATAAAATAGTCCCCAATCCAATTAGACTCAGTAGGAGATTGTGTTTCTCATTCTCTCTCTCTCTCTCTCTCTCTCTCTCTCTCTCTCTGTCTTTCTCTCCCTCTTTTCTCTCTCTCTCTCTCTCTCTCTCTCTCTCTCTCTCTCTCGTTTAGAGAATATGATATAAAATGATAAAAATAGACATTGACGAAAAAGGAAGTTGCTAGGAATTAATTTGATAAGAAAATTATAAAGAGCAGCTACTAGTCACCCTAGCTCTCGGCACTCCTGCATGTCCTTAAATCATCCTCCCACTGCTTACAGCAATTTCTCTCCCAGGCTCCTTTCCCGATGCACTTCATTCAGCCTCAGTAAACCGGCAGAGCTGTGATGGATGAATGCCTCCTGCACACAGCGACACGTCCTGCGTCACTTGGCCACCGTCGCTGTGTTGTGGCCGACAATGATACTGAAGAAGATTTGTTTGAGGTTTCCTTGAACACCGAACAAAAAGCAAGCTAACGAACAAAACCCACCTGAAATTAGATCTTGTCATTGACTGTCGAGAAGGGCAGGTTGTCACAGACTTCTATTACCGAAGCAGGCCGTTATTTAAAGGGGCACAGGAGCAAGAATAGCAGAAGCCTGGAATTTGCAACCAGAAACGTGTCTGCGGATAGAATTTGGATCACTGTGCTCATTCATTTCTTTCACTGACATCTACAACGACAGGGACAGTCAACATCACCCAGAATTCACTGTGTCCCTTGGTGTTATGGACTGACTGTGCCCCCTGCCCACCACCCCAAATTCAGATGTTGAAGTCCTAATCCCTAATGTGACGGCATTTGGAGATCTGGCCTTTCAAGAGGTAAATTTAAATAAGATCATCAGGGTAAGACCTAATGCAGTAAGATCACTGTCCTCCAAAGGAGAGGCAGAGACACAAGGGTGTGCATGTGCAGGGGAAAGACCCTGGGAGGACACAGTGAGGTGACTTGCCAGCTACACGCCAAGAAAAGAGGCCTCGGAAGAAACCACCCCTGCCAACACCCTGATCTTGGACTTGCAGCCTCCAGACGGTGAGAAAATAAACTTCTGATGTTGAAGCCGCTCAATCTGTGGTAGTTTGTTATGGCAGCCCAAATGGACTGAGGCATTGGGAGGGTTTGCAGGCATAATGCCATCCCCCGGTGACATCCAGTTGCAGCCCAGAAACATGGAGATAGCCAGAATTCCATGAACGCCTGACGTACACACCAGTTTGGCTTTTCTGTCAATTTCCATCTCTATCGTGCATGGTGCTAGTGGCATAAAGAGAATAGAAGGACCCTCAGTTAGATTCACTGTGCTGGGTACTGTGCTGGGTGCTTTAAGGACACGAAAATGTCTCAAGGAGTTGCTTCCTTTAAGGAACGCATCGCCTAGAGAAAGACAAGATGAGTCAGGACACTGGCATAGGTGTAAAAAACGGCTTTTGCAGACAAGAATGACTAATTCTAATTTTGGGCTTAGGATTGTGGGAAGCCAGGAAGGATCAGGGCCGGTTTCAGAGAGGGAGAAATTTGAGTAAGACCGTTTTGGTATCTACCGCTGTCTAACAAACCACTCCCATCTTAGTGGTGTGAAACCACTCTATATTATAATGCTCAGGCTGTCTGTGCGTCAGGAATTTGGGTGGACACAATGTGAACAGCTTGCCTCCCTCCATGCTGTCTGAACCCCAGTTGGCGGGGAGTGACACAAAGGACAGGGGGCTAAAGGCATCCACTTTCCAGATGGCTTCTTTTTAAAAAAAAAATCTAACATATATTTTTATGGATTTCAGAGAGGAAGGGAGAGGGAGAAAGAGATAGAAACATCAATGATGAGAAAGAATCATTGAACAGCTGCCTCCTGCACGCCCCCTACTGGGGATGGAGCCTGCAACCTGGGCATGTGCCCTGACCAGGAATCAAACCATGACTTCCTGGTTCATAGGTCGATGCTCAACCACTGGGCCACCGTGGCTGGGCCCAGATGGCTTCTTCATTCATGTGCCAGCTGCTTGGGATGAAGGACATACGCAACTGGAATGTTGACCAGAGCTCCCCCAGATGGCCTTTGCAGCACAGCAGCCTCAGGTGGTCGACCTCTTACTAGGAGGTCAGGGCTTTCACACCCATGTTCTTAGCAAAAGCAGTGAAAACTGCATAGACTTACTTGACCTAGCCTCAGATGTCACAGAGCACCATTTCCACTATGCTCATTGCTGGAAGCAGTTCCATATAAAGGGAAGGGACCCAGACCTCACCTCTCTTTGAAAGGAGTAATCAAATATTTGTTGCCACTTTTTAAAACTGCCAAACGTCCTAGCCAGTTTGGCTCAGTGGATAGAGTGTTGGCCTGTGGTAAAGAGTCCCAGGTTCGATTCCGGTCAAGGGCGTGTACCTCTGTTGCAGGCTCCTCCCGGCCCGGCCCTGGTCGGGGCTCATGCAGTGGGCAACCAATCAATGTGTTTCTCTCACCTCAATATTTCTCTGTCTTTCCCTCTCTCTTCTACTCTCTCTAAAACTCAAAAGAAAAATATCCTCACGTGAGGATTAACAACAACAAAAAACTGTCACAGGACCTTGAAGCATGAATAGGATTTCAATAAACCTCATGCACTAAAGCTTTATTACCTCAAGTGGTTTTTTTTTCTGATTTTATGTGGAATGTACATTATTTAAAACAATACTATGGAAAAAACTTAAAGAAACTCATTCGTTATTTTAGGAGAAAGCTATGTGCCTGGACCTGAGCTAGGAATTAAAGCTATAATCTTAAGGCACAGTTCCTACCCTCAAGTTGTTTACAACCTACTAAGCTACCCATAACACCCCACCGAGAGGTTCCACTGTCGTTTTGGCGCAGTCCTGTGCAGTTTGACTAAAACAAATGGACGTTACCCTGTGCAGCGTGTGCTGCCTGTTTCCCCCGGGTGCACAAGACAGTGTGAGGATTTTCTTCACAGTATTAAATCTCCTACAAAACTGTGGGTATTTTTTTAATGGATCATATGAATGGGCCATTGTTTATTTAACCGTTTCCCAGTTGCTGGAGAGTTTTTGCTACTACAAAACAATACTGTAGTAAATATGCTTACACATTTTTAAACTTGTCTAACTCTTTAGGATAAATTCCTGAATTTATTGAATTACCAATTCAGGGGAAAAGATGTTAGAAGCTCTTGATTATAGTCTTCCAATTTGGTTTGCAAAACTGCTGTCCCAGTTTGCATTTCCACAGCGTGTGTGTGAGGAGCATCAAGCAGCGGAGCCCCTGGGAAGCCAGGCTGTTCCCCGGGACAGGGTGGAGAGAATTGGCTCAGTCTGAATTGAACTAAAAAAATCCAGAAAGAAAAAAAAAAGCCAAAAGCCATGTTACAAACCACAATCAACTAATGACCACATAGGCTTGGCAACCAAAAAGGCAGGTTCTAGGAAATAATTACTGCAGAGTCAGGGTAGATGAAAGACTTCAGTCGCTTCTAGCACAGCTTTGGGGCAACATTCTGAAACAAAGTGTGACTTCAGGGACACTCAGAAGCACAGGTTCCATGTGGCGTGAGTGAGGGCTCCTTGGGTAATAAGCAATAGGAACCAACCCTGGCTAATGTAGACCAAAAAGAAATGCACTGACTTCTCAGTAGCGTGGGAACAAGGCTCAGCAACCAGGACAGAACGGGCAGGAACTGGGAGCTCCATGGGCAGGAAGCAGCACAGAATCAAGGGTCTGAGACACAGAATGCCTCCCCAGGGTCACCTGGAGACAGGGCTGTGAATAATGAATGAGCTCAATAGGTTTCTTGTGATGACTTTGCTCAAATTTCAGATGACAGGGAAGGGGGGTCTGATGGACCTCAAAAGTTTCTCATGCCTCCCCTCGGGCCAGGGACAGGAAGGCACTGTAACAGCTTCCCATAGGTGGGAGAAGTAATTCTCAGAGGTAAATCAGGGCACAGCCAGCCCAAATAAAAAACTATCTACCATGTTACCTGGCCGGGGAGGTGCACAAATACTTAACTATTGTTAATCCCTGAGCCCACATTCATTTGCCTTACTGAACCCCTGCCTCCCCACCCCACCCCACCCCACCTCACCCAAGTAGGGTGCTGTGGGAATGAATAGAGAACCAGGGACTGTTAGGCTTTGATGAGAAACTAAACATGAGCCACAATGTGTAAGGTGCTACGCTGGAAGTAAGTATGAATAACTCATTAAAATAGATAATCCTGCTTTAACTTGCACTGAGTCTTTGGCTCTTCACTTCTCCCCTTCTTTTTCATCTGGAACTCTGGGCTTTAACTCATTAAAAACAACCAGGGAGCAAGTGGACTGGAAGTAGTATTTTTTAAATATATTTTTATTGATTTCAGAGAGGAAGAGGGAGCGAGAGAGAGAGAGAGTGAGAAAGAAGAGAGAGGAGTTCTAAAGATGGTGGCATAGGTAAACACCGGAGACTGCTGCCGCAAACAACCATTTCAAAAATACAACTAAAAGACGGAACGGACATCACCCAGAACCACAGGAAGGCTGGCTGAGGAGAGACACTTCAACTAGAAGGAAAGACAATGCATACCGAGGCTCAGAGGAGGCGCAGTGTGGAAAATTTAAAGGTGCGGAGGTGTGTGTGAAAGCGGGCTGGTGGCTGAGGGCACGGTTGTCGTTTCCAATCAGGAGGGAGTCTCAGACTCTGAGCTCCAGATCCGGGCGAGTCTCTAGGGACTCAGACTCAAACAGGAGAAGCGGGATTATCCGGCATCAGTTGGAACCTGAGGGCAGCTTTCTCTCCAAGGTTTGCAGCGGTTGCTGGGGTTCTGAGAAGCAGAGCCTCTGGGAACGGGACTGAGAGCAGCCATAACTGCTCCCTCCGCCCGCCCTGTTGAGCCCGCACCGCCCAAGCCCTGCGCAGAGCCATTTGCCAGATCGCCTCAGGCAAAGGCTAGATTAGCACCTCCCCAGAGGACAGAAGTTTTCCACACAGCTGATTCTCACAGCCAGTCAGCCTGGTGGTCAAATCCCTCTAGTATTAACTACAACAATCAAGGCTTAACTAGAACAAGACTGCGCACAAAGACCACAAGGGGGTGCACCAAGAAGGCATAAAAAATGCGGAGACAAAAAAACATGACAGAAATGGAGGATATGTAGCTAAAAAACGCAATTTTGAGGGCTTGCAATAAACTTGAGGAGAGCCTCACGAAAACTAATGAGACCCTCGATGCTACGATAAAGAAACTAGAAATTAAGCATACACGGACTGAAATAAAGAATATTATACCCAATAGCAGACCAGAGGAGCGCAAGAATCAAGTCAAAGATTTGAAATGCGAAGAAGCAAAAAACACCCAACCGGAAAAGCAAAATGAAAAAAGAATCCGAAAATACGAAGATAGTGTAAGGAGCCTCTGGGACAGCTTCAAGCGCACTAATATCAGAATAATAGGGGTGCCAGAAAATGAGAGACAGCAAGATATTGAAAACCTATTTGAAGAAATAATAGCAGAAAACTTCCCCCACCTGGTGAAAGAAATGGACTTACAGGTCCAAGAAGCGCAGAGAACCCCAAACAAAAGGAATCCAAAGAGGACCACACCAAGACACATCATCATTAAAATGCCAAGAGCAAAAGACAAAGAGAGAATCTTAAAAGCAGCAAGAGAAAGAGACTCAATTACCTACAAGGGAATACCCATACGACTGTCAGCTGATTTCTCAACAGAAACTTTGCAGGCCAGAAGGGAATGGCAAGAAATATTCAAAGTGCTGAATACCAAGAACCTATAACCAAGATTACTTTATCCAGCAAAGCTATCATTCAGAATTGAAGGTCAGATAAAGAGCTTCACAGATAAGGAAAAGCTAAAGGAGTTCATCACCACTAAACCAGTATTATACGAAATGCTGAAAGGTATCCTTTAAGAAGAGGAAGAAGAAAAAGGTAAAGATACAAATTGTGAACAACAAACATGCATCTATCAACAAGTGAATCTAAGAATCAAGTGAATAAATAATCTGATGTACAGAATGAACTGGTGATTACAATGAATCAGGGACATAGAAAGGGAATGGACTGACTATTCTTGGGGGGGAAAGGGGAATGGGAGATGCGGGAAGAGACTGGACAAAAATCGTGCACCTATGGATGAGGACAATGGGTGGGGAATGAGGGCGGAGGGTGGGGCGGGAACTGGGAGAAGGGGAGTTATGGGGAAAAAAAGAGGAACAAATGTAATCTGAACAATAAAGATTTAATTTTAAAAAAAAAGAAAGAAGAGAGAGAAATTAATGATGAGAGAATCATCAATTGGCTGCCTTCTGCATGCCCCCACACTGGGGATCAAGCCCACAACCCCAGCATATGCCCTGACCAGGAATCAAACCATGACCTCCTGGTTCATAGGTTGATGCTTAGCCACTGAGCCACACTAGCTGGGCTGGAAGGAGTCTTGATGAGAACCAGATCCAGGGCCCACCAGCTGCCTCTGAGCTCACTCCTCCACCTGATGAGCATGATGTAGGAGAGAAAAGCCAAAAAATATCGTCACCTGTTTTCATTAGAGGGGAATACTGAACATAGGTCAGGACATGGGATAAGTTCAGGAGGCTGGCTTCCCTTGGTGATCTCCCAGCGGAGATCCCTGTCTCTCCCTGCCAGTGGATAGGAGTCACTCCTCATGCCAGTAAATCAAAATAAGGCCATTGGCCCTGAACTTCTCTCCGAACCTCCATCATTCAGCCAGGCAGTGATGGGATGGAAAATGGGGCAGGTAAATATCAGGGACTGAAGCAAGGTAACAGCCTCATTGCACTTGGGGGACATGAAAAGCCACAGGGCCAGGGAGGTGTTCCTTGGGTGGGAGAATGTCATACAGGGAAAGAGGTGCCATGAGGACAAGAGGGAGGTCAGGGAATGGCAGAGTCTGCTCTTTCTGGAAAGAGGCCAGCAGCCCTGGTCTCAGGTCCCCTTGCTTCCCTTACTGGAATCATCTTGGGGTGTGGCAGATGGGACTGATCAAAAAATTCCAGAGAGAGATCGGAAGGTAGGCTTGGTTCCCTGGGAAATGGGGGAAGTGGGCGTTGGGCACCAGGTGGGGAGAGTGGTCCTGCACTAGTCACCTTCTGCCATCGAGATCACATTCTGGAAAGAACTATGGGGTCTTTTACATCTGCAGGGCCATGGCAAGACCCCACGAGCTCCTGAGAAAGGCCTTCCAGCACCTGGAAGGGCATGGGGAGGCCCACTTGTTTGAGGACTCTGGCCTTGCCATCAGTGAGGCCAAGGTCATAGCAGGACCCAAGGGAGCCCCACACATTAAGGGGTACAGTGGCCCCACCCCTTGCAGAATTTAGAGACTGCAGCCATAGGATAAGTGCAGAGATGTATTCTGATTTTTCCCATGCTGGACACTTCAATCATTTGTTCTGAAATATCAAATTAGTTCCAATGTCCCAGCTTTGTCTGCTCAGTGTGCTTTGGGGTAACTAAGGGGGGTAACCATGAGACCCCATCAGAGGGTCTTGGCTAATGTGCGGAGGCAGCCTGGCCGCACCACAGGAGCATTAAGTTTAGAGGCACGGGCTTCCTGCCTTGAACTTGTGAGTCACAGGCCTGTCTTCCAGAGACACAAGTGTGTCTGTCCTGGCAGGCTCAGTGCTGCTCAGGGGTCCCCACATCCCAGGGTGTCTATGCGCACCTGCAGGCTCTGCCCACAGCCAGCCCTTGTCCCCAGGGAGCCACCCTCCCTCCAGCCCAGCCCTAAATCCTACCAACTGAACCGCTGGAAGTTCATTTCCCACTTCCAAATTTAAGGGGGACAGGGGTCACTTAAATCCTTCTGACTCTCAGCCCATGTTGTCTACATGCTCCAGGAGGCCAAGTTCCTGTCTGCCTACTTCCCTGTGAGTCCTGCCCCGTGCAGTCAGGAACACATAGTAGGTGCTCCTCTGTGCCCTTTTCTCCCTCCAAATCTTTGCTGATAATAGCTTCATTTGGGCATGTTTGCAGTTATATATCAGGTTCACACATTATCTAAAGCTGGGGTGGGGAACGTCCGGCCTGCGGGTCATATAAGGCCCTCGAAATCATTTGATCTGGCCCTGCCAAGGCATTAAGGGTAAGTTAATTAAATGTTTGACCAAATAGAGCAGGCTAATTTTTAAGTTGATAATTTTGTGTGGCCCGAGAATGATGCTATAAATATCTAAGTGGCCCTTGGCAGAGAAAAGGTTCCCCACCCCTGCTCTAAAGCAAAGGTTCTCAGTCTGTTAAGAGTAACTGTAAGCTTGGAGAACAGAGTGAGAGCGCTGACCCTCCCCCGGAAGATGCACATAAAAGCGCGCAGACTAGCTCATGCTAATGTCAGGGCCTCGCAGCGAAGAGCTGCTGTTAAAAGTGATTCTTCAGCCATGTGGCCAGGCAGCGGCCGAAGCTGTGCTGATGTGACCTCGGCTGGGAGAGACTCTTCCAGGCTGCTGTGAGCGGCAAATTGCTGTGGCTTCTTGCACAGGTTGCATGTCTCTTTTGATACCTAGGTTGCAGATTTGTCCTTAGAAGAACAAACTCCATGTGAGAAATGCCTCCTCTGTCAACACCTGTGTGTCAGAGCAGACTCTGTCATTCTTGTCATTCTTGCCCTTGCTTCAGCGTTTGGCTTCTGATGAAACAGTGCTTTGCAAAGCTCAACTGATCTCCTGCAGGGATTTAAGAGAGCTTCTCTCCTGGGGTCGGAGAGGAGAATGGGGTATCCGCCACCCGCTTATTGCCTCGCATTTTTGGTTTTTCTCATCAGAGGCCCCCATTTGGTTCCCCAACGCAGCCAACACAAAGTTAAAGGTGAGAGCAGGCAGATGGCTATTACCACGGCAGGCAGACCCCCTCACCTCGGCAGCTGCCTCAGTCCTTTTCATATCTCGGCCTGAGATGCTCTGCACCAAACCACGGGCCCTTACTCAACCATTCCCAGGACTCCGCAGGCCTCGGCCTCGGGCAGGTAAGTGATGAGATGAGGAAGGAGTCATGCATGGAAGGGCATCGAGCCAACGCCTTACATAACAGACCCAGTTTCCACTGTCAGAGTGCAATATGTGAAATGAAAGTCCCTGTGTAGTCATTAATGCATAATGCCTCAGTCACTGCCGGAAAAATCAATCTTTACAGCCTCGGTGCGGGAAAAAGCAATCCCACCGCTCCCCCAGGCCCTGGACCAGGAGTCTATTTTAGCCACTTGGGCATCACTCCGACTCAGCTCACAGACATGACAGAGTGTAATAGCTTCACAGAAAAGCAGGGGGGTGGTTTGCTCAACACCACTTGCCATATTTAAGCAAATGACCTTCTTCACAGCTCCGCCTGCCTGTGGGATGCTCTGTAGCTGATGGATGGCCCCAACCCCAGGAGGCTGGTGACGATACGTGGGGGTTACCTCCGTGCACACCAAAATATTCAAACCATCTACTCCCACAGCTCCAGGGCTTGTGCCAAAATCAGTGTGCACCTTTCTTGGGTTTGTGCGTGTTCATTTATTAAGCAGTGATGATCCCCCACAACCTGCTAAGAAAAAATGTTTTCTTATTTTAGCTTTTGTTGTTATTTTCTGCCTTTGTGGTCTTCCTGCTGTGGCCTCAGGCACCTCCTAGTGGCGGTTGTGCTGTCTCCAAGACTACGACCTCCCAAAAAAAGGTATTTGTGTTTCCCGGGGGATGAGCCTCACCCAGTTCTCTTTCCTCATCCCATTTAAGAAAATTCCAGTGTTTGACAAGCACTGTAACAAGCTATCAGGGTGAAATATCTGGCCACATGGTATATGTAGCTGCTTTATGCTGATGCATTCACATGATGATTACTGGAGTAAGGAGCACATGTGTGTAGGATCCTCATTGGGCAAGGTGTCTGATACTTCCTCTCAGCCTCCTCCGGGGTCACCTTCATCAGGCTCTCAGCTGGGGCCAGTTCTGCCCTAGGGGGACACAGACAATGTCATGTGACATTTTAGGTCATCACAACTAGGGAGGTGGGGGAGTGCTGCCGGCATCTGCTGTAGGCTGCTATTAAACATTCTCCGATACACAGGACGGACCCATAATGGTCCAGCCCAAATGTCAACAGTGTCAGGGTTGAGAAACCCTGATGACATCAAATAAGGCACTCCCACCATCACATGACATTCCAAGTCATCTATGGTATACACACAAACACATCTGGACTGGGGGAATTGTCACCCTTCCTCACTTAAACTTTGCAAAAATGTATGGAATGTGTCTAACCCATGCAAGTGCCCATGGGGGAGCAATGACAGATAAGATAGCATCTCTGCCTTCCAGAAGCTTAAGTCCAGCGGTGGAGTCAGACGCATGTACAAACTACACAATGTAATGAACATAAGCCAGAGAGCTGGCTCAGCTAAGAAGGGCTGAGGACCTGAGAGGAAGAGATAAAGGAGTTTCCCAGCTGCAAAGAGTTTTTCCGAAGGAGGATTTGCACTGTAGGGACTTTATGAACAAGGAAACCTCAGCTGACAAAGGCGGGGTGGGAGGGGGGGTGGTACTGAAGGCTTGGGGAAGACTGAGCAATGACACACAGAGGCTGCAGGGTGTGAGAGGACCGAAGGGGCTGTGCTGGTGGCCGGCCCTAAGCTGAATGGTGCATCAGAATGGTGGATGAGGCCAACTTCTTCTTTTTGTTGCGTTGACTTTCTTTACATAACACACCACATATTTCCATTTCAGATTTTCATAGCCTCCCCCCTTCCTTCGCTGTGGTAACATTAACATTCAGTAGAGAATCTTGCCATTTTGATGCAGTGTTTAAAAGGGGAAAAGAGTTTTCACCCAAAAAGTAAATTATAAAGTTCC
Source organism: Myotis lucifugus (assembly GCF_000147115.1). Classification (NCBI taxonomy): domain Eukaryota; kingdom Metazoa; phylum Chordata; class Mammalia; order Chiroptera; family Vespertilionidae; genus Myotis; species Myotis lucifugus. The sequence continues at coordinate 7,812 of NW_005873925.1, read as the reverse complement.
TCCTGGGGCCAGAACTAAATAAGATCCTGCACTTGGTTCAGTCACTAGTAATTTCATGTGAGCCATGCTTCATATATTTGAAAGGACCTCAAAATTGTGGATTCTAGAGATGGGAATGACCTCAAGAAATGCTAAGGTTTGGTTTTGTCCAGTCTAGGCCAGATAAGCTGTGGTTACCACCATGCTGCACATGAGACAATCACATGTCTGCACATTTCAGACAGAGAAGAAGCCTATATTAAATGGCAGGATGTCTTTTATCAGTGCATTGGTTAAGGGGTACAGTTCTCCAGATTTTGGGGTGTGCCAGTAACCATTGTCCAAATGGTTCTTCCCAGAGATGATTGCCCAGAGAACAAGGGGGTAATCTTAGGTGTGTGTGTGTGTGTGTGTGTGTGTGTGTGTGTGTGTGTGTGTCTGTAAGGAAGCCTAAAAGGCAATAGGAAGCCATTCAAGCTTAGGATTTATGGGGGCGAGGTGTCCTCATTTATGTACCAATTGAGGGATCCAAGCCAGTGAGATTTCCTAGAAGCAGATGTGGACAAGAGTCAAGATTGTTAATAGTCAGAAGTCAAAGTCCATCCGGATAGAGTGTCTGCCCAGGGACTCTAGAGACCGGAGCCATTTTAGGAAATCCAGGCCTTTTGGCAGAGCAGACAGCTTCCCTTCGGTGGGAGTGGTGGGGATCTCCCCCAGGGACCCTCCCTGATTGTGGCCACCAAGTCTTCCAAGTGCTCCAGCCCAGACTTCTCTAAATCCAGGCTCCCTGGGGACCCTCCCACCGATTCAGAATCTCTGCCTTTGGTTATGTTTGAATGGAGATGACTTTGAGTTTCCTTGGCAAAAATACACCTCTTTTCATTTTAACATCTCTGATGTGGGGTCTGCACTCCATCATTTGCCCTACTCTGGGGCAGGGCCCTCGCCAGAGAGAGCCCTGGTTTTCATTCTAAAGGACCCTCCTAGGTTATCATAGCAACTGGATTATTTCCCCAATACAAGTCCACTTGACTTGTGACTCAGAGAGTTTCTTTTGTCGGGTCAGGAGATGAAGGAGGAAACTATGGGGAAATCCCAAATTCTTAGCTAGCCCAGTTCCTAAAGCAAGCCTTACCCCAAAGTCAACCTTCTACATGCAACCAATGAACTAAAGACAGATGTGTAAAAGTCAGATGCGTTTTGTGGTGCCACATAATGTTTTATGAGATCCTTTTATGGCAGCCAGTAATCATTTACTTATCTTTTGCTGGACCCAGGGATGGTTCCCCTTCTGCTCAGAAGAAAGAAGGCAATTTCCTACGAAACAGGCTAGGGTGGCAGCCTTGGCAGGGAGAAGAAAGCGGTGAGCTCCTTCCTGGGCTTGGCTTCTAGGTATTGGTGATATCTTCAGAGATAACGCCAATCAGGGTGAGAGCAATGCCCCGCAGCTGCCTCCCTCTCACCCCACAGAAGCCAAGGCCACCCTACAAATCTGCAGGCTCCTGGCCACTGGCTGTCTGCAGGAAGTCAGTTGTGTATTTGCACAGGAAGTGGGTGCTCAGAACAAATGCACCAAGCTGCCGCTGGTTAATGTTTCATTGGAGCAGATGTAGGGACTTATCAAATCTGCTACATGTGACCTTGTTAAAACAAAGAGACATCTTTTGGCCTGTGACATTTTGCCAGCTTTTCTAGCACTCCCAATGATTCACTGACGTGATTCAGTGAAGGCACAGGGCATCTGTGTTATGCTAAGGGTCTGTTCCACCTTGGGTTCCAGGTCTTCTTGTGGGAGTCTAGAAGGGGAGGGGTGCTCCAAACTTGTTCTCAGAAGTCATGGTCTCAGTGTGATCAGTGGCAGTGGAGTTCTTGGGGTTCCTCGAGGCAAAGAATTTCCTGAGGCCCCCATGGAGGGTGGAGTTTCATGGAAAGCTTTATCGATGATTTAAAATTGAGGAGATTCCCCTCCCAGGTCCCATCTCCATCCATCCCACCATGGGAAAAGTCCAATCTTGTCTTTAGCAGGCCCAGAATAAGACCACTTCCCAGAATTTCTTGCTCCATATTAAAGTCCAGTCCAGTCCAGTCCAGCATCCTGCATGTGGAGTCTGCATGGCCATGAGCCATGAGGCTGCTTAAGGCCAGATGGCTGTGGAGGCAAGTGCATAGGCGAATGTGGGTCACGGAGCAAGAAAGAGCAAGTGAGAGCCCAAGCAAGAGAGAGGGAACTCCTTGGGGACTGTAACTTTCCAAGATGTTGCCCTCTTTCAGTGACACCACCCTCCTTGCCAATGATCTTTTTTCGAGGCTAGACTGACAGATAAGCATCTTCCCTACATCACCTCGACTTCACTGTACATGTACCTATCTCCCCTTTTGTTGGTTCCCTTCCCCCACTGATCTGCAGGGAATGGACCAGTGGTTCCCCGGGGAGCATGAAGCTATAGCTTCCTGGTGAAGCTGCCCAGATGACCATGCTTATAATGTCTGGCCTCCTCTTTGCTCTTTTCCTATTGTTACAATTAACCATCTAATTATGACAATAACATCAGGAAGAGCCTTCTTCCTCAGCCTGACCCTCTAAGGAGCTCAGCTGCTACAGGGACCTCAAGCCTGACTGTGACTACCACTCCCGGAATTTGAAGTGTGGATTATTCATCAGAATCTCGGTGATGCCCTAAGTGGTCTGGAATGCTCCTGCTCAGAGCTAACATGTGCTGACAACCAAGGGTTGATTCTTGCAAGGTGTTTACTTGTGTCATCTAATTGAATCCACACAAGGATCCTGCGCTCATTTTACAAGAAAGAAATTCAAGTTCACCACCCCTGGGCCAGGTAGACTCAGCTACAGGTAGGAGACCTGATACCCCGGTTTGAGCACCCATCAAGGAAGTTGCTATTTGAAACTCTAGGCCTCCCAGTGGGAAAATGACACGTTGGGGTGCCTTGGGTGTGACTGCTGTGGGGGAGCAATCTGCCGAGGAGTGGGGAGCAGTGAGGAAACCCCAACCAGCTCTGCCAGCAGAAGCAGCTCTGTGTCTACTTTCCCAAGAGAAGCTGAAATCTAGGTTTTGTTGTTTATGGGAAATCTTCTAGTTTTAAATGTTGGTAATTGATTTTTAAAAAGAAACAAAACAAAACTTGTTTAACACCCTGCAGACAAAACAACACATGTTTGTGGGTTGGTTGGCAACTTCTAGGTTAGGCTTTCCACTAGATATAAACATTCAAACATAGGATAGAACAGGGACCCCCCCCCCCACCCCCTGTGAAATAGACTTTCTATTAGACTGTGTTAAAATTCTCCAAATTCAGAATGAAGTTCTAAAAGTATTAATGCTTAGGTATTTTTGTCACTACGTCTATTTTTTTATATTAATACCACCTTCTATTCATAGTCAGTTTACATAGGGATTTGCGATCCAGGGTATTATCCTGTTGGCTGCTCCCAAGGGAGCTGTGAGGGGAGCACTGGCCTCTCCCCGGGTGCTCACAAGGACACTGAGCCTGAGCGAGGCTTGGCAACTGACTCAGAGCCACATGAGTGTGCATTGACCCGACCAGGTTTCCTGACTCTGCCTGTTCTTTTCATTCAGTAAACTTTGATTTTTAGTCTCTCCCACCGATACCAGTATACTGATAACTAGTCTTTACTCCAGGCTGGACAGCTTTCTTCAAGGTGACCTCTAGTCATTAAATAGAAAAGAAGTTATGAGTGTCCCTTAGCTTGTTCAAGGGCCCACTAACATAGAAGGTAATGGCTCTTAACCTGGGGTTGGGGACCTCAGAGTGAAAGGAAGAAGGGAAACCCTTGTGATTGTTTGCAACGCTGTGAGCAGAGGTGCACTGGGCAAGTTATGGGGTGGCGGCCTGTCGCTTTCTCCGGGGGGTGGGGCCTGAGTTCCTGGGGGAGGGCGGGGCCTGTGATCTTTGGGGCCTGACCTTCACTAGTCCTAAGTCAAAGCTTAGGCAGCCTTCCTTAATCTGCTAGTCCATCTCTCCCCCATGCCTTTGTTCTGTGGGGAAGAACGTGGGCCATCTTGTGCCAGGAATTAGTCATCACCATCCAATGTGCTCATCGTCTTGCCTGTCAATTCCTTATGATCACGGAGCAGGCTGTGTTCCTGCAAGACAGGCCTCCACAGTGGTTACAACCTGGATCGGCCTTCAGACTCTAATTAGTTCCTTCTTAAAAGGCCCAAGCCTTTATTTCCTGTAATGAACATTGCAAAACACTTTTGAATAAAATATTCCCTTTTAAATGAGGCAATAATTAGGTCATGCTAACAATTTCATGTTAAGAATATGTCAAGAGCAGAATAAAGTAAACAATTCAGTAGCAGGCATTTCTTCTGTTCAGAAGGCTTTCTGGGTAGTGCAAGAACCTTTCCGTAGCAGGTCTTCTCACCAGGTGGGGCCTAGAGGCTCAGCTATGTCATCGCCTTTACAACTGTTTGTGGGAGACAGTGGGTGGAGGATTTTTATAATGGGGAGAGCCCCAAAAGACAACATCATGGGGAACCACAGTACAGGTGTGAGCCGGAGGCCTGGATTTGCTACCCAGCCTTGCACCAGCTTGTGGTGGGACTGAGGACAAGTCATCTTACCTCTCCAGGTTCTGAACTCCTCATCTCTCAGACAAAATGACCTCTGGGGACAGGAAGGTCAGAAGGGAAAGGGAAGACAAGAACAACATCTTATGGAGAACCCACCGGGCTGCCGGTCCCACCCTCTGTGTAATCCTCACATGGGGACATTTGAATCCGTGCCCAAAGCTACACAACTTGTAGGTGGCAAGGCCAGAATCCACAGCTGGGTCTGTCAGACCCTAACACTGAGCTCTTGCCACCACACAGTTCTCTAACTCTGCCAGTGAAAACCCCCAGCAAGAAAAAAGACTGGCGCCCTAGAGGAGTTTGCTCAGAGCTCCCCTAGCACCGTCCACTCACTGGGTAGTTTACACAATGGTCTGCCAATCAGTGCTGGAGGCCAGAAGTCAAGAAGATCAAGGCATCAGCAGGGTTGGTGCCTTCGGAGGCTGTGAGGAAGGACCTGGTCCAGACCTCTCCCCAGGCTCCTGGTGGTTTGGGGCAAACTTCAGCATTCCTTGGCCCGTAGACACATCACGCCTATCTCTGCCTCCATGTTCACACGGCCTTCTCTCTCTGAAGAATTTTCCTCTTTTTACAAGTCCCACTCTACTCCAGCATAACCTCACCCCAACTAATTCCATCTGCAACGACCCTATTTCCAAATAAGTTCACGTCTGAGGTTCAAGGGCTAAGGCTAGGTCTTCCATTTACTTGACAGGGACACAACTCAACCCATAATGCCACCCACTCAGGAGTCTGAGGGAGTGGCTATGGCACCTGCTAGAAGCATAAAATGTGTTCTGAAGCCTTGTGCATTATCTTTCAAAGTCACACCAATTGAGCACTCGACTCCACTTTTACATCGCTATGTAACATATAAACACTTCCCAGAAGTCCGTGAGCAAAATGAGAGATCCCCAAAGCAGCTCCATAGGATGCTGAGGATCCAGGACCCCGTGTCCAGGCCCCTTTTCATGTCCTTATGGGCTGTTTGTACCAAGTGTGAAAGCCCTGAGATGAGACACCTGCAAGAGGAAAAAGCAGCAAGTGTGAAGAGCATTGACTTAGATTGGGCTGAACAAGAAGCCACGCAAATGAAATACACAGACAAGACACAGACCACGTCTGACCAAATCAGCAACGAACCAGACCAGTGGGGATACACTTGCCGGGAGCCCTGTAGGAACTGCATGGGTTTTTTTTTCATTCTCCTCTCTCTCCTTTTTAAAAGAAACCAGCGTCATACAGGCACCGTTCATCCCATTTCTCCCACACAATGGCTTTTGAAGAACATGCTTTTGAAGTGCAGGTACCATGGTGTTTGGGGACAAAGACGATGGTTGTGGTAGTGATAGGCTTTGTAACACACTCATCAGATTCGTATTTTTCTATTACAGTGAGTGTGCCTCAAGTAATAGAACTCACCAGCGACACTCACCATGGCCATATGGTTCTTTTATTTCCTAGAAATAACATGCTCAAAGGTGACAAAGGACTCTCTGACAAAGGCCCAGCAATGGGAGTGAGAATGACTCAAGTGGCAAAAAGGACTTCTCAGTGTGGTGAGCGGATTACACCCACAATTCGTGACCAGCAAGCAGGTGGAGCCCTTGCATTTCTCACCCAGAGGGACGTGCTGCCAGCCCAGCGGAGCTGCACGCCCGGCCAGGACCCGAGCCAGAGAGCCTCTGATGAACGGGGCTCAGAAGACAGCGCCAGGAACCTGGAGGGCATGGACAGAGAGATGGCATTCTGCTTCCATTGGCTAAAAACATGGAGACCACAATGTCTCTACCTTTCCCTGCCCCTCTATTAGGAGAAATATGAACTTGACAATGGCATTCACTGTCCACTCAGCAGAAATGTCGATCAAAGTTAGACTATGGTCAAGAAGACATCTCCTAAGAAGGGGTGTCCCACAGGGTCTGGCCTGGGGTTATGGCCTAGGACAGCCATGGGGTTGCAGCTCCATTCAGGAGAAATCCCTACCAACCCCTGGGTTCTAGAAGCTGTGCACAGAATGTCAAGACTCCGTGTTAGCCAATGTGGTGGCCAGACCCTGAGTACAGCATGTGGTGACAGGGGAGGAGGGTTCACAGGGGAGGAGGGCAAAGAGATGGAGAACCGCGCTGGCCAGTGTTGCTCAGTGGTAGAGCATCAGCCCTCTGACCCAGGGCTGCAGGTCTGATTCCCGGTCAAGGGCATGTACCTGGGTTACAGGTTCCAGGGCATAGGCAGGAGGCAACCACTAGATGTGTCTCTTTCATCTCTCTCTCTCTCTTTCTCTCTCTCTCTCTCTCTCTCTCTCTCTCTCTCTCTCTTCCACTCCCTCTCCCCAGTCTCTCTCAATGGAAAAAAATTTCCTCAGGTGAGGATTAACCACAAAAATAAAACAAAATAGAGATGGGGACCACAGCTGCCAGGGTGCTTGGCCTCCTGCCAGGGCAACTCCCCTGGGGCGGCGGGGTGGCTCCCATCCCTGAGGAGACGAGCTTTCCTCAGAAGCCGGGCTATTTCATCAGGCTCTTCCACAGCCCAGAGAGAATGTCACGAGAGTCCCCCGACTCCCTGTGACCTGATTCCACGTCTGCCTCAGCCATTGCAGCCTCCCGGCATCCTGATGACAGGAGCCCATGCTGGAGAGGTGTCTACTCGGCCTCAGGACACTGATATTTAAATGAAGCAGAAACTGTGAATGATCCCTGAAGACTGTGCACATCTTTCAGCTCTCACTGTCCTCTCAGATCCCAGCCTCCGCGCTCTCTCCCCGCGTCAGCTCCCTGGGCAGCTGGGACAGCCAGAAGGAGCCAGACACCCGCCAGGGCTGGAACCCGCTGGCCTGGGGCCCCACATGCCCTCTGGACCACATTTCCTGCTGCCCGCCCCGCCTTCCAAGCCCCAGCTAGAGCTCCGGGGAGTTGTGCATTGTAAAGCCAGACTGTCACAGTCTGCTTTGTAGCCTAGTTTCTGGAGAGTTCCGTTTGTGTGAATTATTGCTCACAGTGGCTTATTAATGCCCAGAAAAGAGAGAAAGATCTAGTTCCTGGATGGGCAAAGTGGAGGAGCAAATCCCCAAGCACCGTGTCCTCGCAGCGCAGTGTCCAGGCCTGGGGACAACAAGCAGCTCTGCGGGGCTCCTCCAGCCAGCTGCCTCTCCTATCGGTTCATCGTGTGCCCCTCAGAAGCCAGTGGGATTCTTCAAACAAGATGGACTCAATCCACAGAAAGCGAAGTCCAGTCC
>NW_005873924.1:10133-19185 GCF_000147115.1 Myotis lucifugus | reverse complement strand
ACCCCCCAAATTTGGGGTTTTGTGGGGTGGGTGTTCCCTTGACCACACATCCAAAATAGTAAGGAGGGTGGGAGCCCCCTTCCCCTAACCCCCAAGTTGGAGGTGAAGAAAAAAAATTCTCGACTTTTGAACCCACCCTGGGAGGGGGCGGGTGGTGGTCCCGGGGTTGTCCAGGGTGTCTGAAACTAAACCACAGACCCCCAAATGGCGGCCCCTATTGCCATTTGTAAAGCAAGTGCCCGGGCTGTGAAAAAAAGCCATTTTTTTTTTTGGGACTTTCAGTTGCCGGAATCTTCTTCTCTTTTGTCCCCAAGAATGGGCTTTGGTTTCCATTTTCCATTTTTTTTAAAAAAAGAATAAGATTTATTTATGGAAACTTAGACTCAAAAAGAAAGAGTAAAATTCATCCATCTTCCAATTACCCAGAGAGAAAGTCACTGCTAATATTCAGGGCTTCCGTCTCCTGTCCTGCAGCCTTCATCCCCTTCTCTCCCCACCTCCTGATTGGTCCAAGCCTCTCAGGCGGTCCCCTGCTTCTGACCAGGGATTGGTTGAACAGCGGGCGCACTGGCCAATGAGACCTGAGGGGAGGCTGCTGGGGCAGCTCCCTCAGGGTGGGGTGGGCTTCTTCTCCAGGTCCAGATCTGGCTGCGATGCCTGGGATGCAGAGCTCTCTTGGCACCAGCCTGAGGATGATGCCAATATGTGGACGAAAACAACACACAGCAGAGGAGCAGAGCTGAATTCCACACATGGCGTCTGGAAGAAAACCAGGCAACCCAGTGTCCTGTTTTTAATCCCAGCCAGGCTGGCTGGGGGGAGGGGGGTGGTGTGTGCTTTCTGTTATTGGTGCTCGAAGCATCCTGATCATTATCCTATATAATAAAAGTCTAATATGCAAATCGGCTGAATGGTGGAATGACTGGTTGGGGGCGTGGGGGGGGGGGGGGGAGACAGGCAGGCCAGCATGGGGTGCCAGGCCAGCTAAGGTGGGTTGCTAGCAGGTAGAGGGAGGGGATGTCTATCAGCCGCAGTGGTGGAGGGGCGAGGGGGGGGTGGAGTCGGAGCTGCCCCCTGGTGGTCAGTGCACTCCCACATGGGCTCCCGGACTGTGGGACGGTGCAGGCTGGGCTGAGGGGACCCCCTCCACCCCAAGTGCACAAATTTTCGTGCACCGGGCCTCTAGTATTTTTATATACCGACAAGGATTCTCTCATTGGATGAACTCAACTCAGGATCCCCTGAACTTTTTTCTAACTAGGTTCTGACTTTTGGACTTCTGTGTTCATCTCTGCATTGTCCAAATTTCAGCAAGAATCCTCCTAAGTCAGGTTAATGAGAACTTCCCACCCTTGACATCTGATCAGGTACCTCATCTGTGAACATCGCATCCATTTGGGGCTAGGGTTCAAGATCTGGAGAAGGGGCTCCGCACAAACAGATACACTGGACAAGAAATATAAATTTAGAAGGCATGGGGAGCCAGGCGGAGACCTTACTCTCTAGCAGAGAGGCTCTCTGAATGCCCGGACCCATTAGCTTTTATTTACTAGAATACGCATTTGCCTTTTAACAAAGCAAACAGGCATATCAATGATAAAGTTTGGTAAACAATAAAGGATTATCAGGTTAGGGGATTGCCTTCAGCCATTCAGCCAAAAGCAGGGCAATATTATGCTGATTTTCAGGCCTTGCTGAATATCAAAGTCCATTAGCCTTCCAGCGGACTTCTCGCATAATTATGCTAACTACTTGTTGGTCTTAGCCTCCAGCACTCATCTTCCACCATCCCCGGGGTAAAGTCTGATCACTCTGGCCTGCTAGGCCGGTTTACCCAGAATCCTCTCTTACGCATGGCCCCCTCCCCTTACCACACATTAGCAAGTGTCATTGTACTAGTTTTTGACAGTTAGAATATTTTTTTCTTTAACAATTCACCCATTTTTCCCTTCATGAATTCAGTTGGTTCCTGAAAATTCTGCCAGGAAGAGTGGGGAAATGCAAAACATTTTTTATGAGAATTTTAAGTTGTTTTTTTAAAATTATTATTATTGTGGCAAAACACTCATGAAACTTACCATTTTAACCACTTTAGGTGCGCAATTCAGTGGCATTCAGCATATTCACAATGTTGTGCAACCATCACCACTGTCGATTTCCAGAACGTTTCTATCTCACCCAAAGCAAACCTTGGACCCATTAAGCAGTCACTCCCCGTCCCCACTCCCCCAGGCCCTGGCAACCACTAATCTCTTTTCTGTCTCTGTGGATTTGCCACTGTTGGACATTTCATATGAATGGAATCCTACAACATGTGGTCTTTGGGGTCTGGCTTCTTTCACTCATATCATGTTCTCAAGGTTCCTCCAGGTTGTAGCATGAATCAGTGCTTCGTTTGCTTTTGTGGTTGTATCATATCGCTGCGTGGCTGTACCACATTTTGTGTATCGTTGATCCACAGATGGACATGTGGATTGTCTCCACTTCTTGGCGACTGTGAATAGTGCTGCTATGAGCATTTGTGAGCAAGTTTTTGTTTGGGGACCTGTTCCCAATCCTAGGAGTGGTATTCTTGGGTTACTTCATTGCTTTTTAAGAAGTTAGATTTCAGTAGCACAGGCATCCTCGCCCAGGGCAATTCTCAGCACAGAGGCTTCTGGGACCTCCCAGCAACTAGAAGCAGGATCATATGGGCTTGAACCCTGCCCCCCTTACTCCACACAGCGCAGTGAGGGGCGGGGGGGGGGTGGCAGGGTGTTTCAGCTTCTCTATGATCGGCACCAGACCCTCTCCCTCCCATCTGCTGCCACGAAGCCTGGAGATGCCACAGCCTTCAGTCAGCTTCCCGGTGGAGTCCGCAGGACGCCCCTGGATCCCGGGGCCCTGGCCTCCTCTGCGCAGCCCCGGCGTGGCCTGCCCCTCTGAAGTGGCCAGGCAGCCTGTGCCCAGACTGACCGTCTCTACGGTAACAAAAGGGCAGAAACAGTCTGAATGTCGTCCCCAGAGGCCTGGTAGAAAAAGCCCTGGACGCCCCCCTGTGGAGTTCCATGTGGCTGTAAAAGGCTAACGAGGCGCTCGCTCTCAGAATTTCCAGAAACCCTCAGTGATAGAAGGAAGGCGCAGAGCAGAGCGTGAGAGGATGCCTGGTGTGGGCAGCATAATAGACATTTGTTGTCGGTGCATGAACTCACCGTAAAGCAGCGCTACGGTTCTCTGCGGTGGAACAGGGACCCCGGGTGGGGGTGGCAGAGAGAATAATGGGTCCCCAGAGATATCCGGGTCCTCATGCCAGGGACCTATGAATTGGTCTCTCACGTGGGAAAGAGACTTTGCAGCTGTGATGACGGTAAGGACCTTGAGATGGGAGGTTGTCCTGAATGACCTGGATGGGCCCAGTGACGTCACAAGGTCCTCCTACAGAAAAGAGGGAGGCAGTCTCTTCTCCCTCATAAGGGGAACGAGAAAGTCAAAGGAGCAAGGCTATGCCTCGTGGGCTGCAGCCAAGGAATGTAGGCGGTTCTAGAAGCTGGAAAGGGAAGGGTTTGTCCCCTGGAGTCCCGGGATATTTTACCATTGATTCCTCCTTCCCCTTCCCCTTCCCCTTCCCCTTCCCTCTTCCCTCTTCCCTCTTCCCTCTTCCCCTTCTCCTCCTCCTCCTCCTCCTCCTCCTCCTCCTCCTCCTCCTTCTTCTTCTTCTTCTTCAGAGAGAGTGGGAGGGAGAGAAATAGTGGGAGAGGGAGAGAGAGCATGAGAGAAACATTGATGTGAGAGAGACACATCAATTGGTTGTCTCCCATACATACCTTGACTGGGCCCAAGGGATCAAACCTAGAACCCAGGCACGTGTCCTTGACCAGGAATCAAACCTGCGACCCTTTGGTGTGTGGGTTGATGCTTTTACAACTGAGCCACACCAGCCAGTGTGCGATATTTTTTGTTCATAACTGTCTGAAGTTTCCACAATGGTCCTATAGATTTTTTTTTAAATGCGTGCTTACTGATTTTTTAGAGAGAGAGGAAGGGAGAAGGAAAGAGAGAGAAACATTGATCGGTTGCCTCCAGCATGCTCCCTAACAGCAGAGACCGAACCCACAACCTGGGCATGGGCCCCAACTGGGAATTGAATCTGTGGCCTTTCGATGCACAGAATAACACTCTACCAGTGGAGCCACACCGGCCAGAGTGGTCCTACGTTATCTTTGTGATAAAGAAAAAGGCCCAGCCCTAGCCAGTTTGGCTCAGTGGATAAAGCCTCGGCCCTCAGACTGAAGGGTTCCAGGTTTGATTCCGGTCAAGGGCACACACCTGGGTTGTAGGCTCAATCCCCTCTGCAAGTCACAGTAACTGGGGGAGACAAGCAATCGCTGTGTCTCTCTAACATGGATGTTTCTCTCTCGCTGTCTCTCCCCATCCCTTCCACTCTTAGTAAACATCAATGGAAATATATCCTCAGGAGAGGATTAACAACAAGGAATAAAATAAAATAAAATAAAATAAAATAAAATAGCCGAAACCGGTTTGGCTCAGTGGATAGAGCGTCGGCCTGCAGACTGAAGGGTCCCAGGTTCGATTCCGGTCAAGGGCATGTACCTGGGTTGCGGGCACATCCCCAGTGGGAGATGTGCAGGAGGCAGCTGATCGACGTTTCTAACTCTCTATCTATCTCTCTCCCTTCCTCTCTGTAAAAAATCAATAAAATATATAAAAAAATATTTATAAAAAAAAAATAAATAAAATAAAATAAAATCAGTGAGAAAAATGAAAACCACCCAATAAAAATTATGTCACACAAATTTACTCCTTTGCTTTTTTTCCCCGGCTACCTTTAACCCCAGCATCGGTATGAATTTGAGCAAGTTTTCTGATTGCCCTGCACCTCGATTTGCTCATCTAGAGAATGGGGACAGTACTTACTCCGTCAGAGATGACTGAGCAGAGTGATGAGGTGACTGAGGAGGTGGCGAAGCCCAGAAGTAAGGGTCAGGTGCCAGTTGGAGAGCCAGCACGGCGCCCGCATGGCTGTGTGACCTGGGCAAACAATGGCATTTTTCAGGGCCCAGCTGACCTTTAACCAGGCATGGCCACAGTGCTGACCACACGTAGAGTTTGGGGATCACACTGGGTGAGTTAAGTGCAAGGTACACAGCAGGCATGCCATACCAAGCAGGTGTGTCAGTGAACGTGGACTAACCCTCATAAACACCGTGTACGCAACACAGAGATACTCTCAGGGCCCCAGGCCGACGTCTTTCTTTTCTTTTTTTTTTAAATATATTTTATTGATTTTTTACAGACAGGAAGGGAGAGAGATAGAGAGCCAGAAACATCGATGGGAGAGAAACATCGATCAGCTGCCTCCTGCACATCTCCCACTGGGGATGTGCCCACAACCCAGGTACATGCCCTTGACCGGAATCGAACCCGGGACCTTTCAGTCTGCAGGCCGACGCTCTATCCACTGAGCCAAACCGGTTTCGGCGACGACGTCTTTCTTTTTACTTTCCTGCATCCTCTCCTCCCTCAGACCCAGGAGTCCAGGCCCCCAGCCCCTCCTCCCTCAGACCCAGGAGTCCAGGCCCCCAGCCCCTCCTCCCTCAGACCCAGGAGTCCAGGCCCCCAGCCTCTCCTCTCTCAGACCCAGGTGTCCAGGCCCCCAGACCCTCCTCCCTCAGACCCAGGCCCCTAGCCCCTCCTCCCTCAGACCCAGGAGTCCAGGCCCTCAGCCCCTCCTCCCTCAGACCCAGGCGTCCAGGCCCCCAGCCCCTCCTCCCTCAGACCCAGGTGTCCAGGCCCCCAGCCCCTCCTCCCTCAGACCCAGGAGTCTAGGCCCCCAGCCCCTCCTCCCTCAGACCCAGGTGTCCAGGCCCCCAGCCCCTCCTCCCTCAGACCCAGGAGTCCAGGCCCCAGTCCCTCCTCCCTCAGACTCAAGAGTAAACGTCCATGCAGACTCACGTGCTCCAGCCATAGCCTGTGGGCTCCGGGTTGCTGCGGACATCACAGTTCCAAGTGGCCTCACTACAGCTGAGGTTCCAGTTGTCGTCATAGCCAGAGATGGGGACCTCGGGGTGGGGGTGGCGGGGATCAGGGTGAAACAGACACGCAAGCTCAGTGACAGGGAGCCTTCGGAGGGGCCTAAAGATATGCGAGATTCACGCCAGAAGAGGAAAAGCCTCAGTGCATTTCAGGAACAGCCCGAGATGGAGAGGCCTGGGAGGCGTCTGGGGCAATGCCTCCCCCGGGAGCCCTGGCCGTGGGAGGAGGCAGCACACAGAGAGGGCTTGGGACCTGCCTCCCTCTCCTTGTTCTCCTGGGCAGCCAGGCCCCGGCTTGCCTCGCGAGTCCCGGGAGATCAGGGCACTTGGACACGCATGGCACACAGGCCATCGTCAAGGCTCTGACAAGTCCTGCAGGAGAGAATCCGGGATGAGCGGGTCAGCCTGCTGCTTGTCCACCCCAAACAGGATCGGTCAGAGGGAAGCCCACGAGACAGTGGTTTTGCTGACTGGGGGTGGTCAGTGTACACCCTCCTCCCTCAGACCCAATGACAATATAGGGAGTGTCCAGTGCAGATCGCACTCGAGGGAATCAGCATAGCCACTGCCCATCCGTGTGGACAATGACAGGAGGACATGGACCCTAGAGGAGCCAGTGCAGCCAACATTGGGGGCAGTGGAGGGAGTGCCTCCGAGAGCCAGGGTAGGAAATGTAGGGTGTCGATGCAGACGGCGGTCACAGGAGCGGCCTGGACGACACGGAGAATACAGCTCCCCCGGGGCCGAAGTGACTGTGCAGACGATGGGGGCAGTGCTCTCTGCGGCCCAGAGGAGCCAGTGTAGACGATGGTAAGGCGTGTGGAAAGCGGACAGGGAAGGTGGTGTAGATAGTGGGACGGCGGCTTAGCAATAGGGCCAGGGCAGTGTATGCAGTTGCCCAGGGAAGCGGGTGCGGGCGGTGTGAGGACTGTGCTGAAGGGAGCTGTGTAGACAGTGTGGGTGTCTGTGTAGACAGGGGCCAGGGGACCCAGGGGAGACCACCTGGGGAGCAGCGTGGGCTGTGGGCCGTGGGTGAACCTGAGGGGGGTGGGCGGTGAAGGATGGAGAAGACAGACAAGAGAATAAAGCTGGGGCTAGGTGGGACGCGCCTCTCTGATGGAGAGACAGCGCCACGGCCTGCACACCGAGTCTTTATTTTAGAGTCAGATCCCACGAGGCAAAGGGAGGGCGTGGTCAAGATGTTTACAATGTTCAGGTGGGTTTCGAATCTACTCAATTACATGCACCTGATCAACGTTAGTAACAAAGAAACAATTTCCAGAGGATGAGGCCCAGAAATCAGGATTTTAAAAAGATTCCCAGGTGATTCTCATGTGCAGCCAAGGTTGAGAACCGCTGCTGTAGCCGCTCTCCACATTGGTCAGGTTAGGGAACAGCCGTGCTGTGTGGGCCGGCTGGCAGTGGTTGCCACTCACGCTCACACGTGGGCACAGACACGGGGCACAGTGAGGGGCCCGGGCAGTTGGCTGGGCTCCTTCAGGCTCCATGCCCCCCTGTGCAGGTGGCAGCCTGGCCGTCCACCTGGCTGGAGGGTGTTGAGGTTAAGAGGCTGAAGCGGTGAGTTGCCGGGCAGGGTCCTGGCACCGGCTCTTGCTGACCTTCCCATCCAGGGACCAGGAGATCCGGGCGGGTGGGCGACCTCCGGTGGAGACGCAGCGGGCCTCAGGCGCAGGCTCCTGGCCTGGGGGGCTGGGCGGGGCCTCCTGGGTCTCAGCCTTGTTCTGGGGCTTGGCTGGGGACAGGGGCAAAAGGGACAGGTCACTCCTCACCTGCCCTCATTCAACCGACGTCTCGGCCGCAGAGAAAGGTGGCTAATGGCGGGTACAGGGCAGGCAGGTTCCCATCTCAGCCCTGGCCCTGAGCAGCTGGGTGGCCTCCGGCAAGTCTGTGCCTCAGTTTCCTTCTCTGTCAAGTGGAGATGACAGGACCACAGGCGATGAGAATAGGCACGTGACGCTCTGAGCGTGGTACCTGACACACAGTAAATGCTCAACAGCCGTGGCTATTACTGGGGACTGAATGCATAGCCTGCTCTGGGATGGGCAGTGTTGGGGACCCAGCAATGGCCCAGACAGCCCGCCCTGCCCCCTGGGTTGGACAGTCCAATGGAAGACAGACTCCTCCCCGACAGTGAGGAGTGATCCACGGGGGCCTGAGTGTGTGTGTGTGTGTGTGGGGGGGGGGGGTTGCGGAGGGCTTTGCAGGGGCGAGGAGGGCTGAGCTGTGCCTGGAGGTTACGAGGGGACGTGCCTGGCTCAGGGTTGTAACTGACAGAACTGGGTGTTCACTCCGGGCCTGTCTGGGAACCATCGTTCTGTTATCCCCAAACCCGGGCCCCGTGGTCCCTTCCCCGGCGTTCCTGGGTATTCGCCGAAGATTCCTCTTTACCTTGACTCACAGGTTTTGCTTCACCCTCATCCTAAACCGTAAGACCCGGGCCCCAGGTTTGCGGAAGTGACCAGAGCTGCTTGGCTTGGGTGCCAGGCCCTGATCCAAGCACTTGGCCCTTCGTGAGTCACTGGCACAGCCTGGAACGGTTCCTGGCTCAGCAGAGAAAAATAAAGGTCAGCCTGTATGCACCCTCGGAGCAGTATCCATGCCACACACGAGGAAACTGAGGCACAGAGACTCGTACTCGGGATGATGAGAGCCATTGTTAGAACCTTGTGTGGATCTGGAGCGGGAGCCCGCACAGGGGGCTGTTCTAGCTCTTGAACTTGGATGAGAGCAGCTGCTTGGCCTGCTCTGGCTGCGAAGCTGACGCCGGTGCGGGGGCTCCTTCTGGCTCCCCAGTTGGAATGAGAGCTTCAGTGTGAGCCTGTGCTAGCCCTGGCTCTGGAGCTTGAGAGAGAGCCATGGCCGCAGCATCCACTGGCTCTGGGCTTTGGCGGGCAGTCGCCTTGGGGCCGGCACCAGCTCTTGAGGTGGTTTAGAGTTTTCTCTGGAGCTGATGCATGCCTCTGTCTCCGGCTCCAGGTGCTCCAGCTGTGTGTGTGGAG
>NW_005873924.1:0-9905 GCF_000147115.1 Myotis lucifugus | reverse complement strand
GGGGTTTGAGAGGGGGATAAGACCACCAAATAAATAGGTTCTGTTTTTGGGGGGGCATACCCCTGAATGCCGCCAAAAACTCTTGGGGGGTTTAGAATTTTTTTTGGGAGGGGGGTTTCTCATTCCCGCCCCCGGGGGCCCCAACTTTTGATGAGGAGGGGGGGGGGGGGGGGCGGCGGAGGGGGGGGAACGGGGGGGGGGCGCGGCACTCCCGGCCTGAGCCTGGAATCAACATACATGTACCGAGCACACATCGTATGACACACGTGGGTCCTGCAGGCATGGAGCTGACAGCCTCATGGATGAGATCATTGTTCAATCATTACACCCATAAGTACCTAATGGCACCATGCGATGAGCGATGAGCGTTGTCAAGCAGAAAGTGCTAGGAGAGAGCTTAACCACGGGACTGGTTGAGAAGAGGGTGGCCAGCAGGCTTCTGGGAGGAGCTCTGCCCAGTTTCTTTCTGGAGGGGAGGAAGCTCGTGATGCTCAGCTGCTCCCGAGGGCACGGGGTCCTGCTGCGTCCTGGGCCAGGGGGCGGCTGCTGGCTCCAGTGCCACCTCTGACACACAGCCAGCCCGGGAGCAGCTCCCTGAGGGCCCACCCAGGCGGGAAATTATTTCTTCCCCGACAGCGAGGTAAGCGGGAGGAGGGAAGGGGTTGGAAGGACGCCTCAGATAGGGAAGGTGCTGGTTAGATACCAGGGGCTCCCAATCACAGCTGGATCTTTGGACAGAACAGGGCCAGGACCCAGAACAGCCACACAGCCAGGGGTCTGTGCATAGGGCTGCAGGGTGATTTATTTATTTTTAAACAATAAGGACTCAGCATTGCACCTTCTGATTCCACAGCCCACCGTCCCGGGTGGTATTATAAATTAAAACTCAAATGAATGGAAGGTAAATAAAACCTAAAATTCACCTCCTCAGCTACTCTATCCACATTGACAGAGCTCAGTAGCCGCAGGTATTGGACAGTGCAGATATATACTTATCCATAACCGCATTGAATCCTATTGGACAGCGCTGGTCTGTGCTACGGGCTTTGGGCGCACTTGAGTTGGCATCACGTGTAGCTGTGTGACCTCGGACAAGCCACTTGCCCCCTCTGAGCCTCACTTTCACCCTCTGTGCATGTGCACAGTGATATTTATCTGGCATAAGAGGTGGCGGGACCCCAGAGAGATGGGTTAGGGTTCTGGCCTCAGGGGGGGAGCAACAGGGGAGTGGGGTGATTAGAAACAAATTTCAGGCAGCCTGACGCGGAGACCAGCTACCTGTGTGGATGATATAAGATAGTACTTGCAGGAGGTACAGAGTGTGGGGGCTGGCACACTGACATCTGTTCGAGTCTGCTGTTATTATTAATCATAATGACATGGTCAGCGGCTTTCTGTTGAATGTTCCTCAAATGTCAGATATTTCCACATGGGAGTTTCATTCATTCTCATTTCCCCCTTGCCTGCCATCTGCCATGATTCTCCAGCAGCTCAGAAGACAGTGGTCAAGCCAGTATGTTAACCACCCCACTTCCCTGCATTGGGAAGTTTTCTTCTTCTGTAGCAGACACAGTTTGGGATATCTGCCCAGCAAGGCCACACTCCCCCATTTTCTGAGTACCGAGCCCCCACAGGTAGCACTGAGCTCCCAAGGCTTTGATTGTACCTGCCCGCTCCCCAGCCACAGTGGTGGGACCAAGGTTAACACCTGACCCAAGTAAGCCAATCAGATGCCTTTCCCACTGTTTCAGAAACAAGGCAAAGGGGTTTGGGCTAAGCTGGGCCGTTCCCTGAAACAGCGCTGTTATAGACGTAGAAGCTGTGGGATGGTGTCTGTCTCCTCGCGGAGGGAGAAGCACTGAGCAGCCGTCTGTAGAAAGAGACAGAGAGAGAACTGTGAATCCATGTTCATGGAGGAGAGGATTACAAAGGGAGGGGTGGGCGGCAGAGAGAGGCAGCGAGTAACTGCCCTGGTCCAAGCACTGATGGGCACCGGGTTCTTCCCCTCCCATAACAGGCGGAGTCCATTTCCCCACCTCTCGAATCGGGGCTGGTCATGTGACTTGCTCTGGCCAATAGAATGTGGCGGAACTGGTGATGTGTCAATCCCTAACCTGGGCCCTAACACGCATTGCCCCTTCTGATCTCACTCTTGGAATCCTGCCTCTGTCATGTGAACAAGCTTGGGTCGGCCTGCTGGGGTATGAGAGATGATGCAGAGAGAGGCTGGTGTTTCCAGGTGAGGTGATCCTATGCCAGGCACCCCTTAGGCAGTCTGCCAACTGACCATGATGCATGAGTGAGCCCAACAGAGAACGGAAGAATGACCCAGCTAACCTCAGCTCAAATTGATAACCCACAGAATTGGAAGCTAGATAAATGGCTGTGGTTTCAAGGCTTAAGTATGGGAAGGTATAGTTTGTTACACAGCAAGTGCTAACTGATACACCCTCGGATTCCTGAAAATCTTCTTGGATGCTAATATCAAACCCTTTGTTGTATTTTTAAAAAAATATATTTTTTATTGATTTTTTACAGAAAGGAAGGGAGAGGGATAGAGAGTTAGAAACATCGATTAGAGAGAAACATTGATCAGGTGCCTCCTGCACACCCCCCACTGGGGATGTGCCCGCAACCAAGGTACATGCCCTTGACCAGAATCGAACCTGGGACCCTTCAGTCCGCAGGTCGATGCTCTATCCACTGAGCCAAACCCGTTAGGGCTCCTTGTATTTTTTATTGAGCCACTACAGTGCGTTTCTTTTGCTGGCATCCCATGAGTTTTATGAAATACACACTGCTTGTGGAGGTGGTCTCCAGGAGTTTGGTGAGATGGGCAGATGGGGTGTCTTGTACAATCGGTCCCCAGGGCTCTCAACAAAGGGGGAACACCCCACAAACAAGTGATCAGGAAACCAGGAGGGAGGAGATCGCCTATGGAGCCCCCAGGAACCTCATCTCATCCCTGAACATAGGCTTCTCTTCCCGCCCTTCGTGGCATCAGCTCCCAGGCTGACAGGCAGGTACTCACACTTCAGCAGCATCTTCGTATTCTTCGCCTGTCAGTCCTGCAATGAAGTAAAGAGAAATTATAACCACAGTCACCATAATAATACACTTATTGAAGGCTGAACATATCCCAGGCACTCTTTTTAAAAAAATATATTTTATCGATTTTTTACAGAGAGGAAAGGAGAGGGATAGAGAGTTACAAACATTGATGAGAGAGAAACATCGATCAGCTGCCTCCTGCACACCCCCTACTGGGGATGTGCCCGCAACCAAGGTACATGCCCTTGACCGGAATCGAACCTGGGACCTTTGAGTCTGTAGGCCAACGTTCTATCCACTGAGCCAAACCGGTCAGGGCTACCAGGCACTCTTTACAGCACTTTCCTCCCGTTGTCTTAGCTGCTTGCACACCCACACTTTGAGGTAAGTATCACCGTCATCCCTGTTTTGCAGACGGGGCACAGAGCATAAAAGGACTCACAGAATGTCACACATAAGCTAGCACTTGGCAGAGCTGGGATAAACCTAAGTAGCCTCATTTGGGGTCCATGGCCTTAACGGCAAACAGCAGGGATCTCTGCTGGCCCTTGGTGGGTGTGGTCGATGTGTGTGGGGCTGCCACCCCTCCCCAGTGGTAGCGTCCAGACAGTCATGCCTGTTCCCATGACCTCATCTCCGAGGTCACCGCTGATTCACCCAGGCTGGTTCCTTCTGGTGGACGCCAGAATCGATCTGTTGTCTGAAACTATTAGTAAATGGGTCTTGGCCAAGATGGTGGGGAGGACCAGAAGTGACACCTCCAACCCACTCATGGAGACAGGAAATCGGGTGTCTGGGCGAGCAGGGTTATGCCAGCGGGACGTCTCACCCTTCCTTCCTAAGAACTTGGCTTTGGAATTGGATCTGGGTCTGGTTCAGGGTCAGCCAGTTGTCAGCTGTTTGTCGTTGGGCAAGTGGATGAGTTTCTCTGAGCTCTGGTTCCACTCATTTTGAAAACGAGGACAAGAACAGAACCCGCCACCGAGAGTTCTTGTGACTCAGAGATCTTGGCTCATCGTGAGGACCCAGGAAATGCCACAGGGAAGATGATGTGGGTGACTCAGGCAGCCGCCTGGCCCGCCCCTGCCTCCAGAAGGCTCCCCATGGAACTCACAGACCAGAGTTCTGGGCAAGGCCTTGCCAAACCATTTCAACTTGCAGATTTCTCTTCCTCGGTCCATAAGCTACGAAGGTGTGCATTGTTAATGGCGAAAAAAGAGGCGGCGTGGGTTAGAGGCTGGAACTGGGAGTGAGGCAGGGTTTTGAGTTGGAATCCCTTCTCTCCAGCTGTGGGGTCTGGGGCCAGTCACTTCTTCCTGGGCCTTCGCTTCCTCTCTGACAAAACTGAGATCTTCATCGCTACCCCACCCGGCTACCCTCTCTTGTGGAGATTACAAAGAATAATGTTGCCCTAGCTGGTTTGGCTCAGTGGATGGAGCATCAGCCTGCGGACTGAAGGGTCCCAGGTTTGATTCTGGTCAAGTGCACATGCCTGGGTTGCAGGCTCCATCTCCAGTAGGGGGCGTGCAGGAGGCAGCCGATCAATGATTCTCTCTCATCATTGATGTTTCTATTTCTCTCTCCCACTCCTTTCCTCTCTGAAATCAATAAAAATATATTAAAAAAGAATAATGTTTAGCAAGCACATAATAGGCATTCAATACAGGGAAAGTTATTATAGTATGATAATAGTGGACACAGCTAGGATTAAAATGTAAGTCAGAACAACTGAGCACTTCTGCCCACCACAGAGGCAGTCACTCACTCATTCATTCACTCATTCATTCATTCATCCATCCATCCATCTATCCATCCATCCATTTCCTCCTCTGCTCTAAACCCACATGACCCCCATCTCACTCAGAACAGAAGCCAAGTACTGACATGACCCGCACACCTTCCACTGTTTGGTGCCCCACCCTTTCCCTCTCTGATCTCAGGCCTTGCTTCTTTCCCCATTCCTCACGCCACTCCAGCCACACTGGCCTCCTTGCAATTTTTTTTAACATGCCAGCCAAGTCCCACCTCAGGGCCTTTGGACTTGCCGCTCCCTCTGCCCGGTGTGCCCTTTCCCCACATACACACGGGCTCCCTCCCTCCTTTCCTTTGCCCAGTGTCTTTGCTGAACTGTTACTCTCTCGGGGAGGTCTTGACTGACTTAGCTCAATTGCTCATCCCCACACTCCCTGTCCCCCTGCCGGCCTTATTCCTCTCCTTAGCCCTCATCATCCCTCAACATATGGCCTAGAGTTCACTGGGCCACCACCTAATTGTTGGTATCTGCCCAGGATGAAAGTTCACGAGGGCAGGGACTTTGCGCTATTCACCCCCACAGTATCCCCAGCGCCTGGCTCATGGATCTGTGCAGAAGGAACGAATACGATGCTTACTGCATCCCAGACACTGTTTTAAACCCTTTAGAAATATTAGCTTGTTTAATCCTCACAACAGTCCTGTGAGGCAGGTATTAGGATGGTCATCCCCATTTTGCAGACAGGCAAACGGAGGCACAGAAAGGGGAAGTGACTTGCCCATGGCTTCACTGCGGGTAAGTAATGGAACTGGAATTTGCACCAGACAGACCAGCATCAAAACCCTCTTCTGCCCTGGCCGGTTTGGCTCAGTGGATAGAGCGTCAGCCTGCAGACTGAAGGGTCCCGGGTTCGATTCCGGTCAAGGGCATGTACCTTGGTTGTGGGCACATCCCCAGTGGGGAGTGTGCAGGAGGCGGCTGATCGATGTTTCTCTCTCATTGAAGTTTCTAACTCTCTATCCCTCTCCCTTCCTGTCTGTAAAAAATCAATAAAATATATTTAAAAAAAAAAAGAAAAGAAAAAACCTCCCCAAATCAACAATCTTAAGAAAACAAAAAACAAAAAACAAAAACCCTCTTCTGACTCCTGTGGTCACTGTGGGAGCTGAGGAGGCAGATGGCCACACGGGGTCAGTGCCATCCGCTCTGAATGAGCCTAAAGCTCCCTGGGACGAGGCGTTTTGCTTCCTTTTGTTTTGTTTGGCCGCTGAGTGGGGAGGTCAGTCCAGGCACACGGGTCAGGGACAGACGGTACCTTTGGGCCTGGGCGATGGCGGAGCCAATTCCTACCATCACCACCACCAACCCGGCACATCCGGCCAGCAGGAGGGCGATAGCAGATCCTCCTGACACCGTGAGAATGGGGTCCGGGTCGATGGGCTCGTCTGTGGAATCCACTTCGACTTCTGGAAACCGAGAATGGGTGAGCCCGGAGCAACCGCCCTCCCTCCACAACCCCCACTCCCACCGTCCCAGCTCCTCAGTGTCGCTTCCATCCCTCCCTTCCTCCACATCCTCCAGGTCTCTGCCCAGGCCTCCTCCTTGCTCTCCCGCCCCAGTCTCTCCCCACCCATCGCCCCACCTACGGAAGTCAGTGTCCCCTCTGAAGCGCAAACTTGACCCCGTACCTCCTCTGCTCAAAAGCTCGCCGTGACTCCCCAGGACCTGGGGAGGAAGCATGGCCTTCAAGGCTCTGCCACCTGGACAGCCTCAGTGCACGAATTTCATGTACTGGGCCTCTAGTTAATACTATTGATAATGCTAATTGTAGCAATGATACTATCTAGTGCAGCCATGGGCAAACTACGGCCCACGGGCCAGATCCGGCCCGTTTGAAATGAATAAAACTAAAAAAAAAAAAAAAAAAGACCGTACCCTTTCATGTAATGATGTTTACTTTGAATTTATATTAGTTCACACCAAACACTCCATCCATGCTTTTGTTCCGGCCCTCCGGTCCAGTTTAAGAACCCACTGTGGCCCTCGAGTCAAAAAGTTTGCCCACCCTGATCTAGTGTGTATCGAATACTCACTAGTGGTCAGTTAGCATGAGGCACTGTTATTTTAAGCTGTTCACCTGCTTATCTCATTGAATGCTCACAACTATACTTTGGGTGGGCACTCTTATTTTTCCAATTTTACAGGTGGGGAAACTGAGGCACAGGGATGGTCCAAAGTTCCCATGGCCAGGACGTGGAGCCAGAATTCAAACTCCATGCCCATGCTCAGAACCACTTGTTACATGAGCACCTGCACTTTCCCGCCGGCACAGGCTGAGGCTCAGAGAGGCAAAGGGGCTCCAGAAGTCACACCCGGCAAGTGGTGGGAGCCGGGAGCCAGGCAGCGGGCTTCAGATCATGAGCTGAGCTTCCACAGCCTGTCATCTGTAAAATGGGCTAATAATGCCCAATCTGCCATGTGCATGGGATGACAACGTGGCTACAGAGCGTCTCAGAGGAGACTGCTCACAGAAGGGGGTTCAGGGGAACCAGGAAAACTGGCCACCGACCAGCGAGGGTGCAGGGGTTTGGGGTAGGGCCGGGGACTTACCTGACAGGGAGACTTTTACGGG
Source organism: Myotis lucifugus (assembly GCF_000147115.1). Taxonomy (NCBI): domain Eukaryota; kingdom Metazoa; phylum Chordata; class Mammalia; order Chiroptera; family Vespertilionidae; genus Myotis; species Myotis lucifugus. Next base: position 2,469 of record NW_005873924.1, on the reverse strand, counting down.
CTCGGAGGAGAGCTGTCCCTGGCTGTTCTTGGCCACGCACATATAGGTACCCAAGTCCTCCCTGGACAGCCGCCGGATGATCAGCTTCTCCCCTGTCCCTCGGGGCTGCCCGTTGAAGGTCCAGTAGATCACGGGTGTGGGTCTGAGTCCAGCCAGACAGCTCAGGATCACCGAGTAGTTGAGTTCACTCTGGACGACGCCCCGCAAAGTCTCCGGGAATGTGTATAGCAGCACCTGGGCTGTGTGAACAGGGAGCAAGGCCATGTGGATGGAGAGGACTTGGAGAGACTGAGCCCTTCTTCTGCCCACCACAGAGGCATTCATTCATTCATTCATTCATTCACGAACAAATGGACGTGGAGTGCCTGGTCCATGCCCTGCACTGCTCCAGGCACTGGGCATAGCGGAGCTGTTGGTGCCCCCACCCCAGCTCCCAATCATCCCCACTTCCAGCTTCTGTGCCCTGAGGGCTTTTGCTGGCTGCCAGAGCCCATACTTCCCATCGAGGCAGCAGGTCAGCCTGCTGGGGAACGGGTACCCCGGGAGTGGGCCTCCGCAGCGGCTGACGTGGGAGTTATATAAATATGCCAGCCCCACCGCCCCAGCTGGACCAGGGCGAGGCGAGGAGCTGGGAGGAGTGCTTGCATTCTGGGTTATTTTGAAGGCAGAGCCCCAGGATTTGCTGATGGATTGGATGTGGGTGGGGGAGAAAGAGAGGAGTCAAAGGGGCCTCCGAGGCTTGGGGCTTGAGCTACCGGCTCCTGGGGGATGCTCTTTACAGATGGGACACACACAATTCTCCCCCTCGTCCAATTCCCATTTTATTTTATTTTATTATTTTATTTTATTTTATTTATTTTATTTTATTTATTTCATTTATTTTATTTTATTTTATTTATTTTATTGTATTGTATTGTATTTATTTTATTTTATTTTATTATTTATTTTATTTATTTTATTTTATTTATTTATTTATTTATTTATTTATTTTATTGTATTGTATTGTATTTATTTTATTTTATTTTATTATTTATTTTATTTATTTTATTTATTTATTTATTTATTTTATATTTTATTTTATTTTAATTTTATTTATTTTATTTTATTTATTTTATTTTATTTTATTTTATTTTATTTATTTTATTTTATTTTATTTTATTTTATTATTTTATTTTATTTTATTTTATTTTATTTTATTTTATTTTATTTTATTATTTTATTTTATTTTATTTTATTTTATTTTATTTTATTTTATTTTATTTTATTTTATAGCTGAAAGACTGTGAGGTTTGGGTTTCTTAGGGTCAGGTCTAAGGGTCAAGAGAACACAGCTGGGATTTGAACCTGGGGAGCGTGATGCCATGGTGAATGCTGGGAATCTCCACATGCGGCTCATTTAAGATTTCAGTGCAATGCAAGTGAAAAGCTGTGGCCCAGCCAGAGAGCTCACAGGAGCTGCCTGGAGCAGGTGGTGCCCGAGCTAAGCCTTGCAGGAGGAGAGGGAGCCCACCAGGTGTAGAAACAAGAATCAATGTCACAGATGCCTAGACCGGGTTCTTATATGAGCCAAACACCATTCTACACACATGTTAACTCCCAGTTTGTTACTGCGAGGGTGACCCAGGCCTGGGGGGAACCATTTAGTAGGTTGCAATCGGCATTTAAAACTCAAAATGAAACATAATACGAAATGGCAGAATGCATTAGTCCTAGCAAGGATGGCTATTTTATGACATTTGTCTTTTAGTTACTTGTGGGTGTATATGAACATACTGGGTCATATTTGAAATGCATTTCTTACTGTGAGTCATGATTTACTAACTTTTTAAAATCCTCACCTGAGGATATATTCAGAGAGAGGGTGGGGGGTTGGGGGGGGGGGAGAAAGAGAGAGAGGGGTGTACATAGCCTTTCAAATCAGCGTTTAGGGTTTCTTCAGACACATTCCCAGAAGTGGAGTCACTGGGTCATAAGGCAGTTCCATTGTTAGTGTTTTGAGGTAACCCCATACTGCTTCCCACAGTGCCTGCACCAATCTTCATTCCCACCAATATTGCATGAGGTTTTCCTTTTCTCTACATCTTTGCCAATACTTGTTTGTTGATTTATTTATAACTAGAGGCCCGGTGCACGAAATTTGTACACGGGTGCAGTCCCCAGGCCTGGCCAGCGATCGAAGTGCGAGCGTTTGGTGTGGAAGAGCAGATCCCAGCTGACCCCTGGGTCCTGGGCAGCACCTGGGCCCCTGAGCCTGCTGAAAACTCCCCTCTGCCTGAGTCATGGTGCCCGAGTCCCCACGCGGAGATGCGGTGAGCACAGCTGGACGCCATGGGTTAGGGCGCAGCTGGGCTCTGGCTGCCCAGTGGCGCCACATGGAAGCCGGGCGGGCAGTGCGCTCTCTCCCAGCCGCCTCGCAGTCCGCTGCCGCATGACCCCACGGGGACCCTGCCAGCCCCTGAGGTCCTGGCT